>NC_091389.1:4382658-4469582 GCF_038502225.1 Cherax quadricarinatus | reverse complement strand
CGTCTGTGCGTGCGTTGTTGACCAGCCCTAGCACCTCGTCGTCATTCACACTGTACCGCCAGATGGTCGTATACGCCGCACAACCTGCAGGTTCGTCTTTGCCCGGCATATGACACCAATACCTGAGTCCTGAAGTCTTGCTTTAGCCACCAGGCCCGGTGGCCTGGTGGCTAAAGCTCCCGCTTCACACACGGAGGGCCCGGGTTCGATTCCCGGCGGGTGGAAACATTTCGACACGTTTCCTTACACCTGTTGTCCTGTTCACCTAGCAGCAAATAGGTACCTGGGTGTTAGTCGACTGGTGTGGGTCGCATCCTGGGGGACAAGATTAAGGACCCCAATGGAAATAAGTTAGACAGTCCTCGATGACAAACTGACTTTCTTGGGTTATCCTGGGTGGCTAACCCCCCGGGGTTAAAAATCCGAACGAAATCCTATCTTATCTTATCTTATAAGAAAGGGTTGGGTGACGTAAGATCATCTTTACAGAAAACGTCCCCTCTGGTATCCGTGTCCCTACATGCGGGCCCTCAGACCGCACGTTTCTGACCTTTACCCGTATGTAATAGCGGGATACGTCATGTAGCTACACTGACACTGCAAAGTTAACCACTAGATTAACCTCCTGGAACTTGTGAACCACTGCCTCGTAAACAAGAGCCCAGCAGAGCTTCACAAAGATCCTCGATACCCCATTCATTGCCACACCGCACAAGTCCTCGTTGGCAGTACCATAGGTATCAATGATTATCGCAGGCAATAGTATGGCCGTCGATGGCCCAAGCACGGCCTCACGGGTCAACTCAATACACACAGTATTGACGCGGCGGCCAGCGACATGTTGAGAAAAAGCTGCCACCGGTCAGCTACAGAGTGCAGCAGTACCGAACATTTCCTCTACTCAAAAGTTGAGAGACGAATGAATATATCTATTATACTTATTAACCCAAAAGGGATACAAAATTTCTAAAAGTTCCCTAGGAATCATTCACATTTGCAAACGTGAGATTTTTCTAAATAAAATGTATAGATAAACTTTAAAAAAGCTTAAAAGTTTTATGTAATTTGTTATTATATTTCAGACCATCTTAACAGACGTTAAGAGAATAAAAGTATTTATTAATGCTTATTATGATCTTAAGAAGAATTTATAAAATCTTTTAAATTTATGTTATTAATAACATATATATTGTTTATTTTTTTAATATACTTTAGTTGCCGAGAGAAATTTGTCAATTATGATCATGGGGAGCGCTAAGCCCGTAGGATTGCACATCGTATGTGTTGGGGGGATGGAAGGTATTCCAACTCCAGGGAACCGGAGCACAGCTCCAGTTCCTTGGATCAAGATCCCCTCACCAGCATCAAGGAACCTTGAGGGTGTTGATCAAGAGTTATGTGGGTTTGCCAGGCAATGTTGCAGCAGATAAAGCTAAGATTGCAACACTCGAGGCACAGCAGCCTGTTGCAGTCTTCATCAGCTACAGCCGGATTGTGCAGTGAGGTGCCCTGTGAGGAGCCCTGTGAGGAACCCTGTGAGGCGCCCTGTGAGGTGCCCTGTGAGGTGCCCTGTGAGGTGCCCTGTGAGGTGCCCTGTGAGGTGCTCTGTGAGAGCCCTGTGAGGTGCCCTGTGAGGCGCCCTGTGAGGTGCCCTGTGAGGTGCCCTGTGAGGTGCCCTGTGAGGTGCCCTGTGAGAGCCCTGTGAGGTGCCCTGTGAGGCGCCCTGTGAGGTGCCCTGTGAGGTGCCCTGTGAGGTGCCCTGTGAGGTGCCCTGTGAGGCGCCCTGTGAGGTGCCCTGTGAGGAGCCCTGTGAGGAGCCCTGTGAGGCGCCCTGTGAGGTGCCCTGTGAGGTGCCCTGTGAGGTGCCCTGTGAGGTGCCCTGTGAGGTGCTCTGTGAGAGCCCGGTGAGGTGCCCTGTGAGGTGCCCTGTGAGGTGCCCTGTGAGGTGCCCTGTGAGGTGCCCTGTGAGGAGCCCTGTGAGGTGCCCTGTGAGGAGCCCTGTGAGGAGCCCTGTGAGGAGCCCTGTGAGGAGCCCTGTGAGGTGCTCTGTGAGGAGCCCTGTGAGGAGCCCTGTGAGGTGCTCTGTGAGGAGCCCTGTGAGGTGCTCTGTGAGAGCCCTGTGAGGAGCCCTGTGAGGTGCTCTGTGAGGAGCCCTGTGAGGAGCCCTGTGAGGTGCTCTGTGAGGAGCCCTGTGAGGAGCCCTGTGAGGAGCCCTGTGAGGAGCCCTGTGAGGAGCCCTGTGAGGAGCCCTGTGAGGAGCCCTGTGAGGTGCTCTGTGAGAGCCCTGTGAGGTGCCCTGTGAGGAGCCCTGTGAGGAGCCCTGTGAGGAGCCCTGTGAGGTGCCCTGTGAGGTGCCCTGTGAGGTGCTCTGTGAGGAGCCCTGTGAGGAGCCCTGTGAGGAGCCCTGTGAGGTGCTCTGTGAGAGCCCTGTGAGGTGCTCTGTGAGAGCCCTGTGAGGAGCCCTGTGAGGAGCCCTGTGAGGCGCCCTGTGAGGTGCTCTGTGAGGAGCCCTGTGAGGAGCCCTGTGAGGAGCCCTGTGAGGAGCCCTGTGAGGAGCCCTGTGAGGAGCCCTGTGAGGAGCCCTGTGAGGAGCCCTGTGAGGAGCCCTGTGAGGTGCCC
Organism: Cherax quadricarinatus; assembly: GCF_038502225.1. Taxonomy (NCBI): domain Eukaryota; kingdom Metazoa; phylum Arthropoda; class Malacostraca; order Decapoda; family Parastacidae; genus Cherax; species Cherax quadricarinatus. The sequence goes on along the minus strand of NC_091389.1, from coordinate 4,466,963 downwards.
TGTGAGGAGCCCTGTGAGGTGCCCTGTGAGGTGCCCTGTGAGGAGCCCTGTGAGGAGCCCTGTGAGGTGCCCTGTGAGGAGCCCTGTGAGGAGCCCTGTGAGGAGCCCTGTGAGGAGCCCTGTGAGGAGCCCTGTGAGGTGCCCTGTGAGGTGCCCTGTGAGGTGCCCTGTGAGGAGCCCTGTGAGGAGCCCTGTGAGGAGCCCTGTGAGGAGCCCTGTGAGGTGCCCTGTGAGGTGCCCTGTGAGGAGCCCTGTGAGGTGCCCTGTGAGGTGCCCTGTGAGGAGCCCTGTGAGGTGCCCTGTGAGGAGCCCTGTGAGGTGCCCTGTGAGGTGCCCTGTGAGGTGCCCTGTGAGGAGCCCTGTGAGGTGCCCTGTGAGGTGCCCTGTGAGGTGCCCTGTGAGGTGCCCTGTGAGGTGCCCTGTGAGGTGCCCTGTGAGGAGCCCTGTGAGGTGCCCTGTGAGGTGCCCTGTGAGGTGCCCTGTGAGGAGCCCTGTGAGGTGCCCTGTGAGGAGCCCTGTGAGGAGCCCTGTGAGGTGCCCTGTGAGGTGCCCTGTGAGGTGCCCTGTGAGGTGCCCTGTGAGGAGCCCTGTGAGGTGCCCTGTGAGGTGCCCTGTGAGGTGCCCTGTGAGGAGCCCTGTGAGAGCCCTGTGAGGAGCCCTGTGAGGAGCCCTGTGAGGAGCCCTGTGAGGTGCTCTGTGAGAGCCCTGTGAGGTGCCCTGTGAGGAGCCCTGTGAGGAGCCCTGTGAGGTGCCCTGTGAGGTGCCCTGTGAGGAGCCCTGTGAGGAGCCCTGTGAGGTGCTCTGTGAGGTGCCCTGTGAGGAGCCCTGTGAGGAGCCCTGTGAGGTGCTCTGTGAGAGCCCTGGGAGGTGCCCTGTGAGGAGCCCTGTGAGGAGCCCTGTGAGGTGCCCTGTGAGGTGCCCTGTGAGGTGCCCTGTGAGGAGCCCTGTGAGGTGCCCTGTGAGGAGCCCTGTGAGGTGCGCTGTGAGGTGCCCTGTGAGGAGCCCTGTGAGGAGCCCTGTGAGGTGCCCTGTGAGGAGCCCTGTGAGGAGCCCTGTGAGGAGCCCTGTGAGGTGCTCTGTGAGAGCCCTGTGAGGTGCCCTGTGAGGAGCCCTGTGAGGAGCCCTGTGAGGTGCTCTGTGAGAGCCCTGTGAGGTGCCCTGTGAGGAGCCCTGTGAGGTGCCCTGTGAGGTGCCCTGTGAGGTGCTCTGTGAGAGCCCTGTGAGGTGCCCTGTGAGGAGCCCTGTGAGGTGCTCTGTGAGAGCCCTGTGAGGTGCCCTGTGAGGAGCCCTGTGAGGAGCCCTGTGAGGTGCCCTGTGAGGTGCCCTGTGAGGAGCCCTGTGAGGAGCCCTGTGAGGTGCTCTGTGAGAGCCCTGTGAGGTGCCCTGTGAGGAGCCCTGTGAGGTGCTCTGTGAGAGCCCTGTGAGGTGCCCTGTGAGGAGCCCTGTGAGGAGCCCTGTGAGGTGCCCTGTGAGGTGCCCTGTGAGGTGCCCTGTGAGGTGCCCTGTGAGGAGCCCTGTGAGGTGCCCTGTGAGGTGCCCTGTGAGGAGCCCTGTGAGGAGCCCTGTGAGGTGCCCTGTGAGGTGCCCTGTGAGGAGCCCTGTGAGGAGCCCTGTGAGGTGCCCTGTGAGGTGCCCTGTGAGGAGCCCTGTGAGGTGCCCTGTGAGGAGCCCTGTGAGGAGCCCTGTGAGGTGCTCTGTGAGGTGCTCTGTGAGAGCCCTGTGAGGTGCCCTGTGAGGAGCCCTGTGAGGAGCCCTGTGAGGTGCCCTGTGAGGTGCTCTGTGAGAGCCCTGTGAGGTGCCCTGTGAGGAGCCCTGTGAGGAGCCCTGTGAGGTGCCCTGTGAGGTGCTCTGTGAGAGCCCTGTGAGGTGCCCTGTGAGGAGCCCTGTGAGGAGCCCTGTGAGGTGCCCTGTGAGGTGCCCTGTGAGGTGCCCTGTGAGGTGCCCTGTGAGGTGCCCTGTGAGGAGCCCTGTGAGGTGCTCTGTGAGAGCCCTGTGAGGTGCCCTGTGAGGAGCCCTGTGAGGAGCCCTGTGAGGAGCCCTGTGAGGTGCCCTGTGAGGTGCCCTGTGAGGTGCCCTGTGAGGAGCCCTGTGAGGAGCCCTGTGAGGTGCCCTGTGAGGTGCCCTGTGAGGTGCCCTGTGAGGAGCCCTGTGAGGAGCCCTGTGAGGTGCCCTGTGAGGAGCCCTGTGAGGTGCCCTGTGAGGTGCCCTGTGAGGAGCCCTGTGAGGAGCCCTGTGAGGAGCCCTGTGAGGTGCCCTGTGAGGGGCCCGGTGAGGGGCGCTGTGAGGAGCCCTGTGAGGAGCCCTGTGAGGAGCCCTGTGAGGAGCCCTGTGAGGAGCCCTGTGAGGAGCCCTGTGAGGTGCCCTGTGAGGAGCCCTGTGAGGAGCCCTGTGAGGAGCCCTGTGAGGAGCCCTGTGAGGAGCCCTGTGAGGAGCCCTGTGAGGTGCCCTGTGAGGAGCCCTGTGAGGTGCCCTGTGAGGAGCCCTGTGAGGTGCCCTGTGAGGAGCCCTGTGAGGAGCCCTGTGAGGAGCCCTGTGAGGTGCCCTGTGAGGAGCCCTGTGAGGTGCCCTGTGAGGAGCCCTGTGAGGAGCCCTGTGAGGCGCCCTGTGAGGAGCCCTGTGAGGAGCCCTGTGAGGCGCCCTGTGAGGTGCCCTGTGAGGTGCCCTGTGAGGCGCCCTGTGAGGCGCCCTGTGAGGCGCCCTGTGAGGCGCCCTGTGAGGTGCCCTGTGAGGTGCCCTGTGAGGAGCCCTGTGAGGCGCCCTGTGAGGCGCCCTGTGAGGCGCCCTGTGAGGCGCCCTGTGAGGTGCCCTGTGAGGCGCTTTGTAAGGAACCCTGTGAGGCGCCCTGTGAGGCGCCCTGTGAGGAGCCATGTGAGGAGCCATGTGAGGCGCCCTGTCATACCAGTGAAGATAAGATAAGATTTTGTTCAGATTTTTAACCCCGAAGGGTTAGCCACCCAGGATAACCCCGGAGGGTTAGCCACCCAGGATAACCCCGGAGGGTTAGCCACCCAGGATAACCCAAGAAAGTCAGTGCGTCATCGAGGACTGTCTAACTTATTTCCATTGTGGTCCTTAATCTTGTCCCCCAGGATGCCACCCACACCAGTCCACTAACACCCAGGATGCCACCCACACCATTCCACTAACACCCAGGATGCCACCCACACCAGTCAACTAACACCCAGGATGCCACCCACACCAGTCAACTAACACCCAGGATGCCACCCACACCAGTCCACTAACACCCAGGTACCTATTTGCTGCTAGGTGAACAGGACAACAGGTTTAAGGAAACGTGTCCAAATGTTTCCACCCGCCGGGAATCGAACCCGGACCCTCCGTGTGTGAAGCGGGAGCTGTAGCCACCAGGCCACCAGCTACCAGGCCACCAGGCCACCAGTCACCAGGCCTCCAGGCCGCCAGCCACCGGGCCACCGGGCCACCAGCCACCGGGCCACCAGGCCACCAGGCCACCAGCCACCAGGCCACCAGCCACCGGGCCACCAGCCACCGGGCCACCAGCCACCGGGCCACCAGCCACCAGGCCACCAGGCCACCAGCCACCAGGCCACCAGCCACTAGGCCACCAGGCCACCAGCCACCAGGCCACCAGCCACTAGGCCACCAGGCCACCAGCCACTAGGCCACCAGGCACCAGGCCACCAGCCACTAGGCCACCAGGCCACCAGCCACCAGGCCACCAGCCACAAGGCTCCATGAATCCCCAGAGTCAGGCAGTGGGCTCCAGGCCACAATGGCAGCCCACGGCACAATCCGGCTGTAGCTGATGAAGATTGCAACAGGCTGCTGTGCCTCGAGTGTTACAATCTTACCTTCTTCTGCTGCAACATTGCCTGGCAAACCCACATAACTCTTGATCAACACCCTCAAGGTTCCTTGATGCTGGTGAGGGGATCTTGATCCAAGGAACTGGAGCTGTGCTCCGGTTCCCTGAAGTGAGTTTGAATACCTTCCAGTTAAGTTAAGTTAAAGATTCGCCGGTATTCTCCCGGCCCGGGCCTTGTCCAAGTGGTGGCCCGGCCTTGGCTCCCTCTTTAGGGAGTATCTGAGACCTAAGTCTCCCATGGGAGGAGGCACAAGTACCTCCTCATCTTTGGGACCAACTGTCCCCAGGCCTAGCCACAAGCTAGGCCTCTCTGGTCTGCCATCCCCGCCACAAGGGGGCAAATGGGAATGACAGTCTTGTGAGCTAAAGGCTCGGGCTCAGGCACCTACCCTACCCTAGAAGGGCTGGGCATGGTGTCGATCGAATACCTTCCATCCCCCCAACACATACGATGTGCAATCCTACGGGCTTAGCGCTCCCCATGATCATAATTGTTGACAAATTTCTCTCGGTAACTAAAGTATATTAAAAAAATAAACAATATATATGTTATTAATAACATAAATTTAAAAGATTTTATAAATACTTCTTAAGATATTAATAAGCATTAATAAATACATCTACTCCCATAAAAACAGATAGAAAGACTTTAAATCTATAAAGAAATTACATAAGACTTTCAAAACCTTTTAAAATTTACCCAAAATTTATTATTTACGAAAATCTCGCGATTATATTACTGAATAATACCAAGAAAGCTTCTAGTAATTTTTAGTGCCCTTCGGGGTTAATAAGTAATATATAAATTATATTGAAAGGTTCACAACATGAGCTAAATCATTAATCCCTTAATACAAGAATGTTGTGACACCCTACTACACCCAGTGTTATACTACACCCAGTGTTATACTACACCCAGTGTTATACTACACCCAGTGTTATACTACACCCAGTGTTATACTACACCCAGTGTTATACTACACCAGTGTTATACTACACCAGTGTTATACTACACCAGTGTTATACTACACCCAGTGTTATACTACACCCAGTGTTATACTACACCAGTGTTATACTACACCAGTGTTATACTACACCAGTGTTATACTACACCCAGTGTTATACTACACCAGTGTTATACTACACCCAGTGTTATACTACACCAGTGTTATACTACACCAGTGTTATACTACACCAGTGTTATACTACACCAGTGTTATACTACACCCAGTGTTATACTACACCCAGTGTTATACTACACCAGTGTTATACTACACCCAGTGTTATACTACACCAGTGTTATACTACACCCAGTGTTATACTACACCCAGTGTTATACTACACCAGTGTTATACTACACCAGTGTTATACTACACCCAGTGTTATACTACACCAGTGTTATACTACACCCAGTGTTATACTACACCCAGTGTTATACTACACCCAGTGTTATACTACACCAGTGTTATACTACACCCAGTGTTATACTACACCAGTGTTATACTACACCAGTGTTATACTACACCAGTGTTATACTACACCCAGTGTTATACTACACCCAGTGTTATACTACACCAGTGTTATACTACACCAGTGTTATACTACACCAGTGTTATACTACACCCAGTGTTATACTACACCAGTGTTATACTACACCCAGTGTTATACTACACCAGTGTTATACTACACCAGTGTTATACTACACCCAGTGTTATACTACACCAGTGTTATACTACACCCAGTGTTATACTACACCCAGTGTTATACTACACCCAGTGTTATACTACACCCAGTGTTATACTACACCCAGTGTTATACTACACCAGTGTTATACTACACCAGTGTTATACTACACCAGTGTTATACTACACCAGTGTTATACTACACCAGTGTTATACTACACCAGTGTTATACTACACCAGTGTTATACTACACCCAGTGTTATACTACACCAGTGTTATACTACACCAGTGTTATACTACACCAGTGTTATACTACACCAGTGTTATACTACACCCAGTGTTATACTACACCAGTGTTATACTACACCAGTGTTATACTACACCAGTGTTATACTACACCCAGTGTTATACTACACCAGTGTTATACTACACCAGTGTTATACTACACCAGTGTTATACTACACCCAGTGTTATACTACACCAGTGTTATACTACACCAGTGTTATACTACACCAGTGTTATACTACACCCAGTGTTATACTACACCAGTGTTATACTACACCCAGTGTTATACTACACCAGTGTTATACTACACCAGTGTTATACTACACCAGTGTTATACTACACCAGTGTTATACTACACCCAGTGTTATACTACACCAGTGTTATACTACACCCAGTGTTATACTACACCAGTGTTATACTACACCAGTGTTATACTACACCAGTGTTATACTACACCAGTGTTATACTACACCCAGTGTTATACTACACCAGTGTTATACTACACCAGTGTTATACTACACCAGTGTTATACTACACCAGTGTTATACTACACCAGTGTTATACTACACCCAGTGTTATACTACACCAGTGTTATACTACACCAGTGTTATACTACACCAGTGTTATACTACACCAGTGTTATACTACACCAGTGTTATACTACACCAGTGTTATACTACACCAGTGTTATACTACACCAGTGTTATACTACACCCAGTGTTATACTACACCAGTGTTATACTACACCAGTGTTATACTACACCAGTGTTATACTACACCCAGTGTTATACTACACCAGTGTTATACTACACCAGTGTTATACTACACCAGTGTTATACTACACCAGTGTTATACTACACCCAGTGTTATACTACACCAGTGTTATACTACACCCAGTGTTATACTACACCAGTGTTATACTACACCCAGTGTTATACTACACCAGTGTTATACTACACCAGTGTTATACTACACCAGTGTTATACTACACCCAGTGTTATACTACACCAGTGTTATACTACACCCAGTGTTATACTACACCAGTGTTATACTACACCAGTGTTATACTACACCCAGTGTTATACTACACCAGTGTTATACTACACCAGTGTTATACTACACCAGTGTTATACTACACCAGTGTTATACTACACCCAGTGTTATACTACACCAGTGTTATACTACACCCAGTGTTATACTACACCAGTGTTATACTACACCAGTGTTATACTACACCAGTGTTATACTACACCAGTGTTATACTACACCAGTGTTATACTACACCCAGTGTTATACTACACCAGTGTTATACTACACCCAGTGTTATACTACACCAGTGTTATACTACACCAGTGTTATACTACACCAGTGTTATACTACACCAGTGTTATACTACACCCAGTGTTATACTACACCCAGTGTTATACTACACCAGTGTTATACTACACCAGTGTTATACTACACCAGTGTTATACTACACCAGTGTTATACTACACCAGTGTTATACTACACCAGTGTTATACTACACCAGTGTTATACTACACCTAGTGTTATACTACACCCAGTGTTATACTACACCAGTGTTATACTACACCAGTGTTATACTACACCAGTGTTATACTATATCCTACACCAGTGTTATACTACACCAGTGTTATACTACACCAGTGTTATACTACACCAGTGTTATACTACACCAGTGTTATACTACACCAGTGTTATACTACACCCAGTGTTATACTACACCAGTGTTATACTACACCAGTGTTATACTACACCCAGTGTTATACTACACCAGTGTTATACTACACCCAGTGTTATACTACACCCAGTGTTATACTACACCAGTGTTATACTACACCCAGTGTTATACTACACCCAGTGTTATACTACACCAGTGTTATACTACACCAGTGTTATACTACACCAGTGTTATACTACACCAGTGTTATACTACACCAGTGTTATACTACACCAGTGTTATACTATATCCTACACCAGTGTTATACTACACCAGTGTTATACTACACCAGTGTTATACTACACCCAGTGTTATACTACACCAGTGTTATACTACACCAGTGTTATACTACACCAGTGTTATACTACACCAGTGTTATACTACACCAGTGTTATACTACACCCAGTGTTATACTACACCAGTGTTATACTACACCCAGTGTTATACTACACCCAGTGTTATACTACACCAGTGTTATACTACACCAGTGTTATACTACACCCAGTGTTATACTACACCAGTGTTATACTACACCAGTGTTATACTACACCAGTGTTATACTACACCAGTGTTATACTAGTGTTATACTACACCCAGTGTTATACTACACCAGTGTTATACTACACCAGTGTTATACTACACCAGTGTTATACTACACCAGTGTTATACTACACCAGTGTTATACTACACCAGTGTTATACTACACCAGTGTTATACTACACCAGTGTTATACTACACCAGTGTTATACTACACCAGTGTTATACTACACCCAGTGTTATACTACACCAGTGTTATACTACACCAGTGTTATACTACACCCAGTGTTATACTACACCAGTGTTATACTACACCAGTGTTATACTACACCAGTGTTATACTACACCCAGTGTTATACTACACCAGTGTTATACTACACCAGTGTTATACTACACCAGTGTTATACTACACCAGTGTTATACTACACCAGTGTTATACTACACCAGTGTTATACTACACCAGTGTTATACTACACCAGTGTTATACTACACCAGTGTTATACTACACCAGTGTTATACTACACCAGTGTTATACTACACCAGTGTTATACTACACCAGTGTTATACTACACCAGTGTTATACTACACCAGTGTTATACTACACCAGTGTTATACTACACCAGTGTTATACTACACCAGTGTTATACTACACCAGTGTTATACTACACCAGTGTTATACTACACCAGTGTTATACTACACCAGTGTTATACTACACCAGTGTTATACTACACCAGTGTTATACTACACCAGTGTTATACTACACCAGTGTTATACTACACCCAGTGTTATACTACACCAGTGTTATACTACACCCAGTGTTATACTACACCAGTGTTATACTACACCCAGTGTTATACTACACCAGTGTTATACTACACCAGTGTTATACTACACCCAGTGTTATACTACACCAGTGTTATACTACACCAGTGTTATACTACACCAGTGTTATACTACACCCAGTGTTATACTACACCAGTGTTATACTACACCAGTGTTATACTACACCAGTGTTATACTACACCAGTGTTATACTACACCCAGTGTTATACTACACCAGTGTTATACTACACCAGTGTTATACTACACCAGTGTTATACTACACCAGTGTTATACTACACCAGTGTTATACTACACCAGTGTTATACTACACCCAGTGTTATACTACACCAGTGTTATACTACACCAGTGTTATACTACACCAGTGTTATACTACACCAGTGTTATACTACACCCAGTGTTATACTACACCAGTGTTATACTACACCCGTGTTATACTAGTGTTATACTACACCAGTGTTATACTACACCAGTGTTATACTACACCAGTGTTATACTACACAGTGTTATACTACACCAGTGTTATACTACACCAGTGTTATACTACACCAGTGTTATACTACACCCAGTGTTATACTACACCAGTGTTATACTACACCAGTGTTATACTACACCAGTGTTATACTACACCCAGTGTTATACTACACCAGTGTTATACTACACCCAGTGTTATACTACACCAGTGTTATACTACACCAGTGTTATACTACACCAGTGTTATACTACACCCAGTGTTATACTACACCCAGTGTTATACTACACCAGTGTTATACTACACCAGTGTTATACTACACCAGTGTTATACTACACCAGTGTTATACTAGTGTTATACTACACCCAGTGTTATACTACACCCAGTGTTATACTACACCAGTGTTATACTACACCAGTGTTATACTACACCAGTGTTATACTACACCAGTGTTATACTACACCCAGTGTTATACTACACCCAGTGTTATACTACACCCAGTGTTATACTACACCAGTGTTATACTACACCAGTGTTATACTACACCCAGTGTTATACTACACCAGTGTTATACTACACCAGTGTTATACTACACCAGTGTTATACTACACCAGTGTTATACTACACCCAGTGTTATACTACACCAGTGTTATACTACACCAGTGTTATACTACACCAGTGTTATACTTCACCAGTGTTATACTAGTGTTATACTACACCAGTGTTATACTACACCAGTGTTATACTACACCAGTGTTATACTACACCCAGTGTTATACTACACCAGTGTTATACTACACCAGTGTTATACTACACCAGTGTTATACTAGTGTTATACTACACCAGTGTTATACTAGTGTTATACTACACCAGTGTTATACTACACCAGTGTTATACTACACCAGTGTTATACTACACCCAGTGTTATACTACACCAGTGTTATACTACACCAGTGTTATACTACACCAGTGTTATACTACACCAGTGTTATACTACACCAGTGTTATACTACACCCAGTGTTATACTACACCAGTGTTATACTACACCAGTGTTATACTACACCAGTGTTATACTACACCAGTGTTATACTACACCAGTGTTATACTACACCAGTGTTATACTACACCAGTGTTATACTACACCCAGTGTTATACTACACCAGTGTTATACTACACCAGTGTTATACTACACCAGTGTTATACTACACCAGTGTTATACTACACCAGTGTTATACTACACCAGTGTTATACTACACCAGTGTTATACTACACCAGTGTTATACTACACCAGTGTTATACTACACCAGTGTTATACTACACCAGTGTTATACTACACCAGTGTTATACTACACCAGTGTTATACTACACCAGTGTTATACTACACCCAGTGTTATACTACACCAGTGTTATACTACACCAGTGTTATACTACACCAGTGTTATACTACACCCAGTGTTATACTACACCAGTGTTATACTACACCAGTGTTATACTACACCAGTGTTATACTACACCAGTGTTATACTACACCCAGTGTTATACTACACCCAGTGTTATACTACACCAGTGTTATACTACACCAGTGTTATACTACACCAGTGTTATACTACACCCAGTGTTATACTACACCAGTGTTATACTACACCAGTGTTATACTACACCAGTGTTATACTACACCCAGTGTTATACTACACCAGTGTTATACTACACCAGTGTTATACTACACCAGTGTTATACTACACCCAGTGTTATACTACACCAGTGTTATACTACACCAGTGTTATACTACACCAGTGTTATACTACACCAGTGTTATACTACACCAGTGTTATACTACACCAGTGTTATACTACACCCAGTGTTATACTACACCCAGTGTTATACTACACCCAGTGTTATACTACACCAGTGTTATACTACACCCAGTGTTATACTACACCAGTGTTATACTACACCCAGTGTTATACTACACCAGTGTTATACTACACCAGTGTTATACTACACCAGTGTTATACTACACCAGTGTTATACTACACCAGTGTTATACTACACCAGTGTTATACTACACCAGTGTTATACTACACCAGTGTTATACTACACCAGTGTTATACTACACCAGTGTTATACTACACCAGTGTTATACTACACCAGTGTTATACTACACCAGTGTTATACTACACCAGTGTTATACTACACCAGTGTTATACTACACCAGTGTTATACTACACCAGTGTTATACTACACCAGTGTTATACTACACCAGTGTTATACTACACCCAGTGTTATACTACACCAGTGTTATACTACACCCAGTGTTATACTACACCCAGTGTTATACTACACCAGTGTTATACTACACCAGTGTTATACTACACCAGTGTTATACTACACCAGTGTTATACTACACCAGTGTTATACTACACCAGTGTTATACTACACCAGTGTTATACTACACCAGTGTTATACTACACCAGTGTTATACTACACCAGTGTTATACTACACCCAGTGTTATACTACACCAGTGTTATACTACACCAGTGTTATACTACACCAGTGTTATACTACACCAGTGTTATACTACACCAGTGTTATACTAGTGTTATACTACACCAGTGTTATACTACACCAGTGTTATACTACACCCTACACCAGTGTTATACTACACCCAGTGTTATACTACACCCAGTGTTATACTACACCAGTGTTATACTACACCAGTGTTATACTACACCAGTGTTATACTACACCAGTGTTATACTACACCCAGTGTTATACTACACCAGTGTTATACTACACCAGTGTTATACTACACCAGTGTTATACTACACCAGTGTTATACTACACCCAGTGTTATACTACACCAGTGTTATACTACACCAGTGTTATACTACACCAGTGTTATACTACACCCAGTGTTATACTACACCAGTGTTATACTACACCAGTGTTATACTACACCAGTGTTATACTACACCAGTGTTATACTACACCCAGTGTTATACTACACCAGTGTTATACTACACCAGTGTTATACTACACCAGTGTTATACTACACCAGTGTTATACTACACCCAGTGTTATACTACACCCAGTGTTATACTACACCAGTGTTATACTACACCCAGTGTTATACTACACCAGTGTTATACTACACCAGTGTTATACTACACCAGTGTTATACTACACCAGTGTTATACTACACCAGTGTTATACTACACCAGTGTTATACTACACCAGTGTTATACTACACCAGTGTTATACTACACCAGTGTTATACTACACCAGTGTTATACTACACCAGTGTTATACTACACCAGTGTTATACTACACCCAGTGTTATACTACACCAGTGTTATACTACACCAGTGTTATACTACACCAGTGTTATACTACACCAGTGTTATACTACACCAGTGTTATACTACACCAGTGTTATACTACACCAGTGTTATACTACACCAGTGTTATACTACACCCAGTGTTATACTACACCAGTGTTATACTACACCAGTGTTATACTACACCAGTGTTATACTACACCAGTGTTATACTACACCAGTGTTATACTACACCAGTGTTATACTACACCAGTGTTATACTACACCAGTGTTATACTACACCAGTGTTATACTACACCCAGTGTTATACTACACCAGTGTTATACTACACCAGTGTTATACTACACCAGTGTTATACTACACCAGTGTTATACTACACCAGTGTTATACTACACCAGTGTTATACTACACCAGTGTTATACTACACCAGTGTTATACTACACCAGTGTTATACTACACCAGTGTTATACTACACCAGTGTTATACTACACCAGTGTTATACTACACCAGTGTTATACTACACCAGTGTTATACTACACCAGTGTTATACTACACCAGTGTTATACTACACCAGTGTTATACTACACCAGTGTTATACTACACCAGTGTTATACTACACCAGTGTTATACTACACCAGTGTTATACTACACCAGTGTTATACTACACCAGTGTTATACTACACCAGTGTTATACTACACCAGTGTTATACTACACCAGTGTTATACTACACCAGTGTTATACTACACCAGTGTTATACTACACCAGTGTTATACTACACCCAGTGTTATACTACACCAGTGTTATACTACACCAGTGTTATACTACACCAGTGTTATACTACACCAGTGTTATACTACACCAGTGTTATACTACACCAGTGTTATACTACACCAGTGTTATACTACACCAGTGTTATACTACACCAGTGTTATACTACACCAGTGTTATACTACACCAGTGTTATACTACACCCAGTGTTATACTACACCAGTGTTATACTACACCAGTGTTATACTACACCAGTGTTATACTACACCAGTGTTATACTACACCAGTGTTATACTACACCAGTGTTATATTACACCAGTGTTATACTACACCAGTGTTATACTACACCAGTGTTATACTACACCATACTACACCAGTGTTATACTAGTGTTATACTACACCCAGTGTTATACTACACCAGTGTTATACTACACCAGTGTTATACTACACCCAGTGTTATACTACACCAGTGTTATACTACACCAGTGTTATACTACACCAGTGTTATACTACACCAGTGTTATACTACACCCAGTGTTATACTACACCAGTGTTATACTACACCCAGTGTTATACTACACCAGTGTTATACTACACCAGTGTTATACTACACCAGTGTTATACTACACCCAGTGTTATACTACACCAGTGTTATACTACACCCAGTGTTATACTACACCAGTGTTATACTACACCCAGTGTTATACTACACCAGTGTTATACTACACCCAGTGTTATACTACACCAGTGTTATACTACACCAGTGTTATACTACACCAGTGTTATACTACACCAGTGTTATACTACACCAGTGTTATACTACACCAGTGTTATACTACACCAGTGTTATACTACACCAGTGTTATACTACACCAGTGTTATACTACACCAGTGTTATACTACACCAGTGTTATACTACACCAGTGTTATACTACACCAGTGTTATACTACACCAGTGTTATACTACACCAGTGTTATACTACACCAGTGTTATACTACACCAGTGTTATACTACACCAGTGTTATACTACACCAGTGTTATACTACACCAGTGTTATACTACACCAGTGTTATACTACACCAGTGTTATACTACACCAGTGTTATACTACACCAGTGTTATACTACACCAGTGTTATACTACACCAGTGTTATACTACACCAGTGTTATACTACACCCAGTGTTATACTACACCAGTGTTATACTACACCAGTGTTATACTACACCCAGTGTTATACTACACCCAGTGTTATACTACACCCAGTGTTATACTACACCAGTGTTATACTACACCCAGTGTTATACTACACCAGTGTTATACTACACCAGTGTTATACTACACCCAGTGTTATACTACACCAGTGTTATACTACACCAGTGTTATACTACACCAGTGTTATACTACACCAGTGTTATACTACACCAGTGTTATACTACACCAGTGTTATACTACACCAGTGTTATACTACACCAGTGTTATACTACACCAGTGTTATACTACACCAGTGTTATACTACACCAGTGTTATACTACACCAGTGTTATACTACACCAGTGTTATACTACACCAGTGTTATACTACACCAGTGTTATACTACACCAGTGTTATACTACACCAGTGTTATACTACACCCAGTGTTATACTACACCAGTGTTATACTACACCAGTGTTATACTACACCAGTGTTATACTACACCAGTGTTATACTACACCCAGTGTTATACTACACCAGTGTTATACTACACCAGTGTTATACTACACCAGTGTTATACTACACCAGTGTTATACTACACCAGTGTTATACTACACCAGTGTTATACTACACCCTGTGTTATACTACACCCAGTGTTATACTACACCAGTGTTATACTAGTGTTATACTACACCAGTGTTATACTACACCAGTGTTATACTACACCAGTGTTATACTACACCAGTGTTATACTACACCAGTGTTTTTTACTACACCAGTGTTATACTACACCAGTGTTATACTACACCTACAGTGTTATACTACACCAGTGTTATACTACACCCAGTGTTATACTACACCAGTGTTATACTACACCAGTGTTATACTACACCAGTGTTATACTACACCAGTGTTATACTACACCAGTGTTATACTACACCAGTGTTATACTACACCCAGTGTTATACTACACCAGTGTTATACTACACCAGTGTTATACTACACCAGTGTTATACTACACCAGTGTTATACTACACCAGTGTTATACTACACCAGTGTTATACTACACCAGTGTTATACTACACCAGTGTTATACTACACCAGTGTTATACTACACCAGTGTTATACTACACCAGTGTTATACTACACCAGTGTTAAACTCCCCCCGTGTTATACTACACCAGTGTTATACTACACCAGTGTTATATACTACACACCAGTGTTATACTACACCAGTGTTATACTACACCCAGTGTTATACTACACCCAGTGTTATACTACACCCAGTGTTATACTACACCAGTGTTATACTACACCAGTGTTATACTACACCCAGTGTTATACTACACCAGTGTTATACTACACCAGTGTTATACTACACCAGTGTTATACTACACCAGTGTTATACTACACCAGTGTTATACTACACCAGTGTTATACTACACCAGTGTTATACTACACCAGTGTTATACTACACCCAGTGTTATACTACACCAGTGTTTTACTACAGTGTTATACTACACCAGTGTTATACTACACCAGTGTTATACTACACCAGTGTTATACTACACCAGTGTTATACTACACCAGTGTTATACTACACCCAGTGTTATACTACACCAGTGTTATACTACACCAGTGTTATACTACACCAGTGTTATACTACACCAGTGTTATACTACACCAGTGTTATACTACACCAGTGTTATACTACACCAGTGTTATACTACACCCAGTGTTATACTACACCAGTGTTATACTACACCCAGTGTTATACTACACCAGTGTTATACTACACCAGTGTTATACTACACCAGTGTTATACTACACCAGTGTTATACTACACCAGTGTTATACTACACCAGTGTTATACTACACCCAGTGTTATACTACACCAGTGTTATACTACACCAGTGTTATACTACACCAGTGTTATACTACACCAGTGTTATACTACACCCAGTGTTATACTACACCAGTGTTATACTACACCAGTGTTATACTACACCAGTGTTATACTACACCAGTGTTATACTACACCAGTGTTATACTACACCAGTGTTATACTACACCAGTGTTATACTACACCAGTGTTATACTACACCAGTGTTATACTACACCAGTGTTATACTACACCAGTGTTATACTACACCAGTGTTATACTACACCAGTGTTATACTACACCAGTGTTATACTACACCAGTGTTATACTACACCAGTGTTATACTACACCAGTGTTATACTACACCAGTGTTATACTACACCAGTGTTATACTACACCAGTGTTATACTACACCAGTGTTATACTACACCCAGTGTTATACTACACCAGTGTTATACTACACCAGTGTTACACTAGTGTTATACTACACCAGTGTTATACTACACCAGTGTTATACTACACCAGTGTTATACTACACCAGTGTTATACTACACCCAGTGTTATACTACACCCAGTGTTATACTACACCAGTGTTATACTACACCAGTGTTATACTACACCAGTGTTATACTACACCAGTGTTATACTACACCAGTGTTATACTACACCAGTGTTATACTACACCAGTGTTATACTACACCAGTGTTATACTACACCAGTGTTATACTACACCCAGTGTTATACTACACCAGTGTTATACTACACCAGTGTTATACTACACCAGTGTTATACTACACCAGTGTTATACTACACCAGTGTTATACTACACCAGTGTTATACTACACCAGTGTTATACTACACCAGTGTTATACTACACCAGTGTTATACTACACCAGTGTTACACTACACCAGTGTTATACTACACCAGTGTTATACTACACACAGTGTTATACTACACCAGTGTTATACTACACCAGTGTTATACTACACCAGTGTTATACTACACCAGTGTTATACTACACCAGTGTTATACTACACCAGTGTTATACTACACCCAGTGTTATACTACACCCAGTGTTATACTACACCAGTGTTATACTACACCAGTGTTATACTACACCAGTGTTATACTACACCAGTGTTATACTACACCAGTGTTATACTACACCAGTGTTATACTACACCAGTGTTATACTACACCCAGTGTTATACTACACCAGTGTTATACTACACCAGTGTTATACTACACCAGTGTTATACTACACCAGTGTTATACTACACCAGTGTTATACTACACCCAGTGTTATACTACACCAGTGTTATACTACACCAGTGTTATACTACACCAGTGTTATACTACACCAGTGTTATACTACACCCTGTGTTATACTACACCCAGTGTTATACTACACCAGTGTTATACTACACCAGTGTTATACTACACCCAGTGTTATACTACACCAGTGTTATACTACACCAGTGTTATACTACACCAGTGTTATACTACACCAGTGTTATACTACACCAGTGTTATACTACACCCAGTGTTATACTACACCAGTGTTATACTACACCAGTGTTATACTACACCAGTGTTATACTACACCAGTGTTATACTACACCAGTGTTATACTACACCAGTGTTATACTACACCAGTGTTATACTACACCAGTGTTATACTACACCCTGTGTTATACTACACCCAGTGTTATACTACACCAGTGTTATACTACACCAGTGTTATACTACACCAGTGTTATACTACACCCAGTGTTATACTACACCAGTGTTATACTACACCAGTGTTATACTACACCAGTGTTATACTACACCCAGTGTTATACTACACCAGTGTTATACTACACCAGTGTTATACTACACCCAGTGTTATACTACACCAGTGTTATACTACACCAGTGTTATACTACACCAGTGTTATACTACACCAGTGTTATACTGCACCCAGTGTTATACTACACCAGTGTTATACTACACCAGTGTTATACTACACCAGTGTTATACTACACCAGTGTTATACTGCACCCAGTGTTATACTACACCAGTGTACTCGCATATAATCTAGTGATACCAGTGAATAGCAGAATACAGTGTTGTAGTAGCAACTAACCAGTATTATAATGGTACTTAGTGGAGTGGAGTGACTTTCATTAGTTTCTTTTTCTTGAAATACCAGACGTATACTGTGAATTTCATATAACCTGTAGTTACCAGCGCTCGCAATATACACAACGAGAAGCAATTATTACTACAGAAAAAGCGTCCTTCCTCCAAAATTTGCACCAGTCAACTATAGTGATAATATAGCATTTATTGTGGTGGAGACGGAAAAAAGAAAAAAAAAAAAAAAAAAGAGAAAAGCCAGATACAGCGATTGATAAACAAGGAGGTGACCGTTCGTCATTGTAGGAGCTGCCAGATATCACCGGCTCTTCAACACGCAAGTTATACTTTTGTATCAGTCAAATCACATATTACTCGGGTAGATAATTTCCAGTAGATCCTTCATGTGTTAGCTCAAATCACCGACCAGTATGTTTTAAATAAGTGACCCACTGATCAGAGCAGATCGACTGGCCCGAACCCTTGCCTGGTCCGAACCCTTGACTGGTCCGAACCCTTGACTGGTCCGAACCCGGGACTGGTTTCAAACAGTTTCGTTGGACAATAAAGCAGACTGTAAACGGATGGGGTTGTAGGCGCCCTATAAACACAAACATTAAAAATCAGGAACGTGACGGTAAGCTGTCCAATATACAAAAAGAGTTAGAAACAGAAATACAAATAGCTAGAGCTTCATTTAAGGTTATTAATAGAATTTTCAAGAGGTTGCTAGTAGAATTGCAGTAAATCAACCATTCAAATCATTATGAAGCCCTGTGTAGTCTGTGGTCAGTCAAACAAACGGGCTTCCACATGGATAAATTGTCATTTTTGTGGAAATTGGTGTCACGCCCCTTGTGCAGATATCCCAGAACTAGCTACAAGCAGTATTAAAACAGAGAAGTGTTTTTGGGTATGCTCAAATGAGGAAAAACTGTGGACTAAAATCACAAGGGCATTAAAAGAGGACAACATCAAAGCTGCTTTCATAGAAAACCTGGAAGCTTTCTACAACAGATGGGAACATAAAAAGTCTGGGCTGAATGGTACTGCCCTTGATACTGGCCATGTAGTCATAAACTGTAAGGCTGGAGGTGATGTCCTGGTAGTCAGTAAATGTGGGGCTGATAGTGCTGTCCTGGGAGACAGTAATGGTGAAGCTGGAGGTGCTGTCCTGGGAGACAGAAATGGTGAAGCTGGAGGTGCTGTCCTGGGAGACAGTAATGGTGAAGCTGGAGGTGCTGTCCTGGGAGACAGAAATGGTGAAGCTGGAGATACTGTCCTGGGAGACAGAAATGGTGAAGCTGGAGGTGCTGTCCTGGGAGACAGAAATGGTGAAGCTGGAGATACTGTCCTGGGAGACAGTAATGGTGAAGCTGGAGGTGCTGTCCTGGGAGACAGAAATGGTGAAGCTGGAGATACTGTCCTGGGAGACAGAAATGGTGAAGCTGGAGATATTGTCCAGGGAGTCGGGAATTATACGCAGGAAGGAATACATATAAATGACCTCATAGGGGACAGGAGCCATAGTAGGGAAACAAGTGTAGTCAAAGATAAGATAAAACCAATATTGCAAACTAGAAATACCGCAGGAAATAGCAAACAAGAGGACTCCAATAGCAATAGTGAGGATAAATTACCAAAAACAACTGGTGGGAGCTCCATTGTTGGTGCTAGGGAGGATAGAAGTAAGACAGGGAAACATGCACCAACAGGGAATACAGTCACAGAAACCCAAGGCAAGCGGAAACCAAGCCTGTGCACATACTATGCACTTGGTATCTGCTGGCATGGGAAATCTGGAAAAACAGATGGGACATGCAACTATGACCACCCTAGAAAATGCCATGCCCATATGAAAACAGGAAAATGCAAACTCCCTTCCTGTAAGCTTTTTCACCCTGAAATGTGTACCTCTTCAGTACAGGAAAGACTGTGCTATAACTTAAATTGCCAGGCATACCATCTAAAGGGGACAAAAAGATACAAAACATCCAGGCCAGGGGAAAACCTGGGTAGCCACAGCCACTCAAGAGGGAGAGGTTTTTTAGTGCCAGGAAGGAAAAAAAACTGGCAGGAAATGGCAGAAATCGTACACCAAATCCAGTCATTCCTGGAGTGGAACCACAGTCGATGGCCTCCACTCCAAACCAACAGATACAGATACTAATGCCGGAAAAAAAATCCCCCCCCAGTACCAACAATACCACCAGTCCGATAACATTCTTCTTTGCAAATATACAGGGTCTAAAGCCAGCTACAAACAACAAAATACCTTTCATCCGTGGACTGCTTGCAGAGGCAAAGGCAATGTTCGCGGCTTTCACTGAGACCCACATAAAGGATCACTTGGACAACGAAGTATGGATCCCAGGTTACAACCTATACAGATGTGACAGAGTGAACAGGCAAAAGGGGGGGGTTGGCCTGTACATTGCAGAGTCACTTGTTTGCACAGAACTGCTTAATGCCTCAAATGACGTAGTGGAAGTTTTAGCAGTAAAGGTCGAGAACCAAAACCTAATCATTGTGGTAGTCTACAAGCCTCCGGATGCAACATCCCAGCAATTCCAGGAACAGCTGTTAAAAATTGACCACTGTCTGGAAAATCTTCCAGCTCCTGCACCCAACATCTTGCTCCTGGGGGATTTCAACTTAAGGCACCTAAAATGGAGGAATATAGCAAATAATATTGTTGCAGAAATAACACCAGGAGGCAGCTCTGATGAAAACTCACACTCACACGAGCTTTTAAATCTCTGCACAAAATTCAATTTAAACCAGCAAATAATAGAGCCTACAAGACTGGAGAATACACTAGACCTCATCTTCACTAACAATGATGATCTGATAAGAAATGTCACCATATCAAAAACAATATACTCAGATCACAACATAATTGAGGTTCAGACATGTATGCATGGAGCCCCAGACCGACAAAATGAGACTAGTCATGAGGGAGCATTCACCAAATTCAACTTCAATAACAAAAACATAAAGTGGGACCAAGTAAACCAAGTCCTAACCGATATAAGCTGGGAAGATATACTAAGCAACACAGACCCAAACTTATGCCTAGAACAGATTAACTCGGTGGCACTCGATGTATGCACAAGGCTTATTCCTCTAAGAAAAAGGAGGAGTAGATGTAAAATAGAAAGAGACAGGCGCTCCCTTTACAGGCGACGGAAAAGAATAACAGAGCGGCTAAAAGAGGTCAATATATCTGAAATGCGCAGGGAGACACTGGTCAGAGAAATAGCAAGCATCGAACTTAAGCTAAAAGAATCCTTTAGGAGTCAGGAATCGCGGGAAGAACTAAAAGCCATAAATGAAATCGAAAGAAACCCAAAGTATTTCTTCTCCTATGCCAAATCAAAATCGAGAACAACGTCCAGTATTGGGCCCCTACTTAAACAAGATGGGTCCTACACAGATGACAGCAAGGAAATGAGTGAGCTACTCAAGTCCCAATATGACTCAGTTTTTAGCAAGCCGCTAACCAGACTGAGAGTCGAAGACCAAAATGAATTTTTTATGAGAGAGCCACAAAATTTGACTAACACAAGCCTATCCGATGTTATCCTGACGCCAAATGACTTCGAACAGGCGATAAATGACATGCCCATGCACTCTGCCCCAGGGCCAGACTCATGGAACTCTGTGTTCATCAAGAACTGCAAGAAGCCCCTATCACGAGCCTTTTCCATCCTATGGAGAGGGAGCATGGACACGGGGGTCGTCCCTCAGTTACTAAAAACAACAGACATAGCCCCACTCCACAAAGGGGGCAGTAAAGCAACAGCAAAGAACTACAGACCAATAGCACTAACATCCCATATCATAAAAATCTTTGAAAGGGTCCTAAGAAGCAAGATCACCACCCATCTAGAAACCCATCAGTTACACAACCCAGGGCAACATGGGTTTAGAACAGGTCGCTCCTGTCTGTCTCAACTACTGGATCACTACGACAAGGTCCTAAATGCACTAGAAGACAAAAAGAATGCAGATGTAATATATACAGACTTTGCAAAAGCCTTCGACAAGTGTGACCATGGCGTAATAGCGCACAAAATGCGCGCTAAAGGAATAACAGGAAAAGTCGGTCGATGGATCTATAATTTCCTCACTAACAGAACACAGAGAGTAGTCGTCAACAGAGTAAAGTCCGAGGCAGCTACGGTGACAAGCTCTGTCCCACAAGGCACAGTACTAGCTCCCATCTTGTTCCTCATCCTCATATCCGACATAGACAAGGATGTCAGCCACAGCACCGTGTCTTCCTTTGCAGATGACACCCGAATCTGCATGACAGTGTCTTCCATTGCAGACACTGAAAGGCTCCAGGCGGACATCAACCAAATCTTTCAGTGGGCTGCAGAAAACAATATGAAGTTCAACGATGAGAAATTTCAATTACTCAGATATGGTAAACATGAGGAAATTAAATCTTCATCAGAGTACAAAACAAATTCTGGCCACAAAATAGAGCGAAACACCAACGTCAAAGACCTAGGAGTGATTATGTCGGAGGATCTCACCTTCAAGGACCATAACATTGTATCAATCGCATCTGCTAGAAAAATGACAGGATGGATAATGAGAACCTTCAAAACTAGGGAGGCCAAGCCCATGATGACACTCTTCAGGTCACTTGTTCTATCTAGGCTGGAATATTGCTGCACTCTAACAGCACCTTTCAAGGCAGGTGAAATTGCCGACCTAGAAAATGTACAGAGAACTTTCACGGCGCGCATAACGGAGATAAAACACCTCAATTACTGGGAGCGCTTGAGGTTTCTAAACCTGTATTCCCTGGAACGCAGGAGGGAGAGATACATGATTATATACACCTGGAAAATCCTAGAGGGACTAGTACCAAACTTGCACACGAAAATCACTCACTACGAAAGCAAAAGACTTGGCAGACGATGCACCATCCCCCCAATGAAAAGCAGGGGTGTCACTAGCACGTTAAGAGACCATACAATAAGTGTCAGGGGCCCGAGACTGTTCAACTGCCTCCCAGCACACATAAGGGGGATTACCAACAGACCCCTGGCAGTCTTCAAGCTGGCACTGGACAAGCACCTAAAGACAGTTCCTGATCAGCCGGGCTGTGGCTCGTACGTTGGTTTGCGTGCAGCCAGCAGCAACAGCCTGGTTGATCAGGCGCTGATCCACCAGGAGGCCTGGTCACAGACCGGGCCGCGGGGGCGTTGACCCCCGAAACTCTCTCCAGGTAAACTCCAGGTAAACACCAGTGTTATACTACACCAGTGTTATACTACACCAGTGTTATACTACACCAGTGTTATACTACACCCAGTGTTATACTACACCAGTGTTATACTACACCAGTGTTATACTACACCAGTGTTATACTACACCAGTGTTATACTACACCAGTGTTATACTACACCAGTGTTATACTACACCCAGTGTTATACTACACCAGTGTTATACTACACCAGTGTTATACTACACCAGTGTTATACTACACCAGTGTTATACTACACCAGTGTTATACTACACCAGTGTTATACTACACCAGTGTTATACTACACCCAGTGTTATACTACACCAGTGTTATACTACACCAGTGTTATACTACACCAGTGTTATACTACACCAGTGTTATACTACACCAGTGTTATACTACACCAGTGTTATACTACACCAGTGTTATACTACACCAGTGTTATACTACACCAGTGTTATACTACACCAGTGTTATACTACACCAGTGTTATACTACACCAGTGTTATACTACACCAGTGTTATACTACACCAGTGTTATACTACACCAGTGTTATACTACACCAGTGTTATACTACACCAGTGTTATACTACACCAGTGTTATACTACACCAGTGTTATACTACACCAGTGTTATACTACACCAGTGTTATACTACACCAGTGTTATACTACACCAGTGTTATACTACACCAGTGTTATACTACACCAGTGTTATACTACACCAGTGTTATACTACACCAGTGTTATACTACACCAGTGTTATACTACATCAGTGTTATACTACACCAGTGTTATACTACACCAGTGTTATACTACACCAGTGTTATACTACACCAGTGTTATACTACACCAGTGTTATACTACACCAGTGTTATACTACACCAGTGTTATACTACACCAGTGTTATACTACACCAGTGTTATACTACACCAGTGTTATACTACACCAGTGTTATACTACACCAGTGTTATACTACACCAGTGTTATACTACACCAGTGTTATACTACACCAGTGTTATACTACACCAGTGTTATACTACACCAGTGTTATACTACACCAGTGTTATACTACACCAGTGTTATACTACACCCAGTGTTATACTACACCAGTGTTATACTACACCAGTGTTATACTACACCAGTGTTATACTACACCAGTGTTATACTACACCAGTGTTATACTACACCAGTGTTATACTACACCAGTGTTATACTACACCAGTGTTATACTACACCAGTGTTATACTACACCAGTGTTATACTACACCAGTGTTATACTACACCCAGTGTTATACTACACTAGTGTTATACTACACCAGTGTTATACTACACCAGTGTTATACTACACCAGTGTTATACTACACCAGTGTTATACTACACCCAGTGTTATACTACACCAGTGTTATACTACACCAGTGTTATACTACACCAGTGTTATACTACACCAGTGTTATACTACACCAGTGTTATACTACACCAGTGTTATACTACACCAGTGTTATACTACACCAGTGTTATACTACACCAGTGTTATACTACACCAGTGTTATACTACACCAGTGTTATACTACACCAGTGTTATACTACACCAGTGTTATACTACACCAGTGTTATACTACACCAGTGTTATACTACACCAGGGTTATACTACACCCTACACCCAGTGTTATACTACACCAGTGTTATACTACACCAGTGTTATACTACACCCAGTGTTATACTACACCAGTGTTATACTACACCAGTGTTATACTACACCAGTGTTATACTACACCAGTGTTATACTACACCAGTGTTATACTACACCAGTGTTATACTACACCAGTGTTATACTACACCCAGTGTTATACTACACCCAGTGTTATACTACACCAGTGTTATACTACACCAGTGTTATACTACACCAGTGTTATACTACACCCAGTGTTATACTACACCCAGTGTTATACTACACCAGTGTTATACTACACCCAGTGTTATACTACACCAGTGTTATACTACACCAGTGTTATACTACACCAGTGTTATACTACACCAGTGTTATACTACACCAGTGTTATACTACACCAGTGTTATACTACACCAGTGTTATACTACACCAGTGTTATACTACACCAGTGTTATACTACACCCAGTGTTATACTACACCAGTGTTATACTACACCAGTGTTATACTAGTGTTATACTACACCAGTGTTATACTACACCCAGTGTTATACTACACCAGTGTTATACTACACCAGTGTTATACTACACCAGTGTTATACTACACCAGTGTTATACTACACCCAGTGTTATACTACACCCAGTGTTATACTACACCAGTGTTATACTACACCAGTGTTATACTACACCAGTGTTATACTACACCAGTGTTATACTACACCAGTGTTATACTACACCAGTGTTATACTACACCAGTGTTATACTACACCCAGTGTTATACTACACCAGTGTTATACTAGTGTTATACTACACCCAGTGTTATACTACACCAGTGTTATACTACACCCAGTGTTATACTACACCAGTGTTATACTACACCAGTGTTATACTACACCAGTGTTATACTACACCAGTGTTATACTACACCAGTGTTATACTACACCAGTGTTATACTACACCAGTGTTATACTACACCAGTGTTATACTACACCAGTGTTATACTACACCAGTGTTATACTACACCAGTGTTATACTACACCCAGTGTTATACTACACCCAGTGTTATACTACACCAGTGTTATACTACACCAGTGTTATACTACACCAGTGTTATACTACACCCAGTGTTATACTACACCCAGTGTTATACTACACCAGTGTTATACTACACCAGTGTTATACTACACCCAGTGTTATACTACACCAGTGTTATACTACACCAGTGTTATACTACACCAGTGTTATACTACACCAGTGTTATACTACACCAGTGTTATACTACACCAGTGTTATACTACACCAGTGTTATACTACACCAGTGTTATACTACACCAGTGTTATACTACACCAGTGTTATACTACACCAGTGTTATACTACACCAGTGTTATACTACACCAGTGTTATACTACACCAGTGTTATACTACACCAGTGTTATACTACACCCAGTGTTATACTACACCAGTGTTATACTACACCCAGTGTTATACTACACCAGTGTTATACTACACCAGTGTTATACTACACCAGTGTTATACTACACCAGTGTTATACTACACCAGTGTTATACTACACCAGTGTTATACTACACCAGTGTTATACTACACCAGTGTTATACTACACCAGTGTTATACTACACCAGTGTTATACTACACCAGTGTTATACTACACCAGTGTTATACTACACCAGTGTTATACTACACCAGTGTTATACTACACCAGTGTTATACTACACCAGTGTTATACTACACCAGTGTTATACTACACCAGTGTTATACTACACCAGTGTTATACTACACCAGTGTTATACTACACCAGTGTTATACTACACCCAGTGTTATACTACACCAGTGTTATACTACACCAGTGTTATACTACACCAGTGTTATACTACACCCAGTGTTATACTACACCCAGTGTTATACTACACCAGTGTTATACTACACCAGTGTTATACTACACCAGTGTTATACTACACCAGTGTTATACTACACCAGTGTTATACTACACCAGTGTTATACTACACCCAGTGTTATACTACACCAGTGTTATACTACACCAGTGTTATACTACACCAGTGTTATACTACACCAGTGTTATACTACACCAGTGTTATACTACACCAGTGTTATACTACACCAGTGTTATACTACACCCAGTGTTATACTACACCAGTGTTATACTACACCAGTGTTATACTACACCAGTGTTATACTACACCAGTGTTATACTACACCAGTGTTATACTACACCAGTGTTATACTACACCAGTGTTATACTACACCAGTGTTATACTACACCAGTGTTATACTACACCAGTGTTATACTACACCAGTGT
Source organism: Cherax quadricarinatus (assembly GCF_038502225.1). NCBI lineage: Eukaryota > Metazoa > Arthropoda > Malacostraca > Decapoda > Parastacidae > Cherax > Cherax quadricarinatus. The sequence continues at coordinate 4,438,986 of NC_091389.1, read as the reverse complement.
TATACTACACCAGTGTTATACTACACCAGTGTTATACTACACCAGTGTTATACTACACCAGTGTTATACTACACCAGTGTTATACTACACCAGTGTTATACTACACCCAGTGTTATACTACACCAGTGTTATACTACACCAGTGTTATACTACACCAGTGTTATACTACACCAGTGTTATACTACACCAGTGTTATACTACACCAGTGTTATACTACACCCAGTGTTATACTACACCAGTGTTATACTACACCAGTGTTATACTACACCAGTGTTATACTACACCAGTGTTATACTACACCAGTGTTATACTACACCAGGTTTTTTAATAAACCAGTGTTATACTACACCAGTGTTATACTACACCAGTGTTATACTACACCAGTGTTATACTACACCAGTGTTATACTAGTGTTATACTACACCATACTACACCAGTGTTATACTACACCAGTGTTATACTACACCCAGTGTTATACTACACCAGTGTTATACTACACCAGTGTTATACTACACCAGTGTTATACTACACCAGTGTTATACTACACCCAGTGTTATACTACACCCAGTGTTATACTACACCAGTGTTATACTACACCAGTGTTATACTACACCCAGTGTTATACTACACCAGTGTTATACTACACCCAGTGTTATACTACACCAGTGTTATACTACACCAGTGTTATACTACACCAGTGTTATACTACACCAGTGTTATACTACACCCAGTGTTATACTACACCAGTGTTATACTACACCAGTGTTATACTACACCAGTGTTATACTACACCCAGTGTTATACTACACCAGTGTTATACTACACCAGTGTTATACTACACCAGTGTTATACTACACCCAGTGTTATACTACACCAGTGTTATACTACACCAGTGTTATACTACACCAGTGTTATACTACACCAGTGTTATACTACACCAGTGTTATACTACACCAGTGTTATACTACACCAGTGTTATACTACACCCAGTGTTATACTACACCAGTGTTATACTAGTGTTATACTACACCAGTGTTATACTACACCCAGTGTTATACTACACCAGTGTTATACTACACCAGTGTTATACTACACCAGTGTTATACTACACCAGTGTTATACTACACCAGTGTTATACTACACCAGTGTTATACTACACCAGTGTTATACTACACCAGTGTTATACTACACCAGTGTTATACTACACCAGTGTTATACTACACCAGTGTTATACTACACCAGTGTTATACTAGTGTTATACTACACCAGTGTTATACTACACCAGTGTTATACTACACCAGTGTTATACTACACCAGTGTTATACTACACCAGTGTTATACTACACCAGTGTTATACTAGTGTTATACTACACCAGTGTTATACTACACCAGTGTTATACTACACCAGTGTTATACTAGTGTTATACTACACCAGTGTTATACTACACCAGTGTTATACTACACCAGTGTTATACTACACCAGTGTTATACTAGTGTTATACTACACCAGTGTTATACTAGTGTTATACTACACCAGTGTTATAGTACACCAGTGTTATACTACACCAGTGTTATACTACACCAGTGTTATACTACACCAGTGTTATACTACACCCAGTGTTATACTACACCAGTGTTATACTACACCAGTGTTATACTACACCCAGTGTTATACTACACCAGTGTTATACTACACCAGTGTTATACTACACCAGTGTTATACTACACCAGTGTTATACTACACCAGTGTTATACTACACCAGTGTTATACTACACCAGTGTTATACTACACCAGTGTTATACTACACCAGTGTTATACTACACCAGTGTTATACTACACCAGTGTTATACTACACCAGTGTTATACTACACCAGTGTTATACTACACCAGTGTTATACTACACCCAGTGTTATACTACACCAGTGTTATACTACACCAGTGTTATACTACACCAGTGTTATACTACACCAGTGTTATACTACCACCAGTGTTATACTACACCAGTGTTATACTACACCAGTGTTATACTACACCCAGTGTTATACTACACCAGTGTTATACTACACCAGTGTTATACTACACCAGTGTTATACTACACCAGTGTTATACTACACCCAGTGTTATACTACACCAGTGTTATACTACACCAGTGTTATACTACACCAGTGTTATACTACACCAGTGTTATACTACACCAGTGTTATACTACACCCAGTGTTATACTACACCAGTGTTATACTACACCAGTGTTATACTACACCAGTGTTATACTACACCAGTGTTATACTACACCAGTGTTATACTACACCCAGTGTTATACTACACCAGTGTTATACTACACCAGTGTTATACTACACCAGTGTTATACTACACCAGTGTTATACTACACCAGTGTTATACTACACCAGTGTTATACTACACCAGTGTTATACTACACCAGTGTTATACTACACCAGTGTTATACTACACCAGTGTTATACTACACCAGTGTTATACTACACCAGTGTTATACTACACCAGTGTTATACTACACCAGTGTTATACTACACCAGTGTTATACTACACCAGTGTTATACTACACCAGTGTTATACTACACCAGTGTTATACTACACCAGTGTTATACTACACCAGTGTTATACTACACCAGTGTTATACTACACCAGTGTTATACTACACCAGTGTTATACTACACCAGTGTTATACTACACCAGTGTTATACTACACCAGTGTTATACTACACCCAGTGTTATACTACACCAGTGTTATACTACACCAGTGTTACACTACACCAGTGTTATACTACACCAGTGTTATACTACACCAGTGTTATACTACACCAGTGTTATACTACACCAGTGTTATACTACACCAGTGTTATACTACACCCAGTGTTATACTACACCAGTGTTATACTACACCAGTGTTATACTACACCAGTGTTATACTACACCAGTGTTATACTACACCAGTGTTATACTACACCAGTGTTATACTACACCAGTGTTATACTACACCAGTGTTATACTACACCAGTGTTATACTACACCAGTGTTATACTACACCAGTGTTATACTACACCAGTGTTATACTACACCAGTGTTATACTACACCAGTGTTATACTACACCAGTGTTATACTACACCAGTGTTATACTACACCAGTGTTATACTACACCAGTGTTATACTACACCAGTGTTATACTACACCAGTGTTATACTACACCAGTGTTATACTACACCAGTGTTATACTACACCCAGTGTTATACTACACCAGTGTTATACTACACCAGTGTTATACTACACCAGTGTTATACTACACCAGTGTTATACTACACCAGTGTTATACTACACCAGTGTTATACTACACCAGTGTTATACTACACCAGTGTTATACTACACCAGTGTTATACTACACCAGTGTTATACTACACCAGTGTTATACTACACCAGTGTTATACTACACCAGTGTTATACTACACCAGTGTTATACTACACCAGTGTTATACTACACCCAGTGTTATACTACACCAGTGTTATACTACACCAGTGTTATACTACACCAGTGTTATACTACACCAGTGTTATACTACACCAGTGTTATACTACACCAGTGTTATACTACACCAGTGTTATACTACACCAGTGTTATACTACACCAGTGTTATACTACACCAGTGTTATACTACACCAGTGTTATACTACACCAGTGTTATACTACACCAGTGTTATACTACACCAGTGTTATACTACACCAGTGTTATACTACACCAGTGTTATACTACACCAGTGTTATACTACACCAGTGTTATACTACACCAGTGTTATACTACACCAGTGTTATACTACACCAGTGTTATACTACACCAGTGTTATACTACACCAGTGTTATACTACACCCAGTGTTATACTACACCAGTGTTATACTACACCAGTGTTATACTACACCCAGTGTTATACTACACCAGTGTTATACTACACCAGTGTTATACTACACCCAGTGTTATACTACACCAGTGTTATACTACACCAGTGTTATACTACACCAGTGTTATACTACACCAGTGTTATACTACACCAGTGTTATACTACACCAGTGTTATACTACACCAGTGTTATACTACACCAGTGTTATACTACACCAGTGTTATACTACACCAGTGTTATACTACACCAGTGTTATACTACACCAGTGTTATACTACACCAGTGTTATACTACACCAGTGTTATACTACACCAGTGTTATACTACACCCAGTGTTATACTACACCAGTGTTATACTACACCAGTGTTATACTACACCAGTGTTATACTACACCCAGTGTTATACTACACCAGTGTTATACTACACCAGTGTTATACTACACCCAGTGTTATACTACACCAGTGTTATACTACACCAGTGTTATACTACACCAGTGTTATACTACACCAGTGTTATACTACACCAGTGTTATACTACACCAGTGTTATACTACACCAGTGTTATACTACACCAGTGTTATACTACACCCAGTGTTATACTACACCAGTGTTATACTACACCAGTGTTATACTACACCAGTGTTATACTACACCAGTGTTATACTACACCAGTGTTATACTACACCAGTGTTATACTACACCAGTGTTATACTACACCAGTGTTATACTACACCCAGTGTTATACTACACCAGTGTTATACTACACCAGTGTTATACTACACCCAGTGTTATACTACACCCAGTGTTATACTACACCCAGTGTTATACTACACCAGTGTTATACTACACCAGTGTTATACTACACCAGTGTTATACTACACCCAGTGTTATACTACACCAGTGTTATACTACACCAGTGTTATACTACACCAGTGTTATACTACACCAGTGTTATACTACACCAGTGTTATACTACACCCAGTGTTATACTACACCAGTGTTATACTACACCAGTGTTATACTACACCAGTGTTATACTACACCAGTGTTATACTACACCAGTGTTATACTACACCAGTGTTATACTACACCAGTGTTATACTACACCAGTGTTATACTACACCAGTGTTATACTACACCAGTGTTATACTACACCAGTGTTATACTACACCCAGTGTTATACTACACCCAGTGTTATACTACACCAGTGTTATACTACACCCAGTGTTATACTACACCAGTGTTATACTACACCCAGTGTTATACTACACCAGTGTTATACTACACCAGTGTTATACTACACCAGTGTTATACTACACCAGTGTTATACTACACCAGTGTTATACTACACCCAGTGTTATACTACACCAGTGTTATACTACACCCTAGTGTTATACTACACCAGTGTTATACTACACCAGTGTTATACTACACCAGTGTTATACTACACCAGTGTTATACTACACCAGTGTTATACTACACCAGTGTTATACTACACCAGTGTTATACTACACCAGTGTTATACTACACCCAGTGTTATACTACACCAGTGTTATACTACACCAGTGTTATACTACACCAGTGTTATACTACACCAGTGTTATACTACACCCAGTGTTATACTACACCAGTGTTATACTACACCAGTGTTATACTACACCAGTGTTATACTACACCCAGTGTTATACTACACCAGTGTTATACTACACCAGTGTTATACTACACCCAGTGTTATACTACACCAGTGTTATACTACACCAGTGTTATACTACACCAGTGTTATACTACACCCAGTGTTATACTACACCAGTGTTATACTACACCAGTGTTATACTACACCAGTGTTATACTACACCAGTGTTATACTACACCAGTGTTATACTACACCAGTGTTATACTACACCAGTGTTATACTACACCAGTGTTATACTACACCAGTGTTATACTACACCAGTGTTATACTACACCAGTGTTATACTACACCAGTGTTATACTACACCAGTGTTATACTACACCAGTGTTATACTACACCAGTGTTATACTACACCAGTGTTATACTACACCAGTGTTATACTACACCAGTGTTATACTACACCAGTGTTATACTACACCAGTGTTATACTACACCAGTGTTATACTACACCAGTGTTATACTACACCAGTGTTATACTACACCAGTGTTATACTACACCAGTGTTATACTACACCAGTGTTATACTACACCAGTGTTATACTACACCAGTGTTATACTAGTGTTATACTACACCAGTGTTATACTACACCAGTGTTATACTAGTGTTATACTACACCAGTGTTATACTACACCAGTGTTATACTAGTGTTATACTACACCAGTGTTATACTACACCAGTGTTATACTACACCAGTGTTATACTACACCAGTGTTATACTACACCAGTGTTATACTACACCAGTGTTATACTACACCAGTGTTATACTACACCAGTGTTATACTACACCAGTGTTATACTACACCAGTGTTATACTACACCAGTGTTATACTACACCAGTGTTATACTACACCCAGTGTTATACTACACCAGTGTTATACTACACCAGTGTTATACTACACCAGTGTTATACTACACCAGTGTTATACTACACCAGTGTTATACTACACCAGTGTTATACTACACCAGTGTTATACTACACCAGTGTTATACTACACCAGTGTTATACTACACCAGTGTTATACTACACCAGTGTTATACTACACCAGTGTTATACTACACCCAGTGTTATACTACACCAGTGTTATACTACACCAGTGTTATACTACACCAGTGTTATACTACACCAGTGTTATACTACACCAGTGTTATACTACACCCAGTGTTATACTACACCCAGTGTTATACTACACCAGTGTTATACTACACCAGTGTTATACTACACCAGTGTTATACTACACCCAGTGTTATACTACACCAGTGTTATACTACACCAGTGTTATACTACACCAGTGTTATACTACACCAGTGTTATACTACACCAGTGTTATACTACACCAGTGTTATACTACACCCAGTGTTATACTACACCAGTGTTATACTAGTGTTATACTACACCAGTGTTATACTACACCAGTGTTATACTACACCCAGTGTTATACTACACCAGTGTTATACTACACCAGTGTTATACTACACCAGTGTTATACTACACCAGTGTTATACTACATCAGTGTTATACTACACCAGTGTTATACTAGTGTTATACTACACCAGTGTTATACTACACCAGTGTTATACTTCACCAGTGTTATACTACACCAGTGTTATACTACACCAGTGTTATACTACACCCAGTGTTATACTACACCAGTGTTATACTACACCAGTGTTATACTACACCAGTGTTATACTAGTGTTATACTACACCAGTGTTATACTACACCAGTGTTATACTACACCAGTGTTATACTACACCAGTGTTATACTACACCAGTGTTATACTACACCAGTGTTATACTACACCAGTGTTATACTACACCAGTGTTATACTACACCAGTGTTATACTACACCAGTGTTATACTACACCAGTGTTATACTACACCAGTGTTATACTACACCAGTGTTATACTACACCAGTGTTATACTACACCAGTGTTATACTACACCAGTGTTATACTACACCAGTGTTATACTACACCAGTGTTATACTACACCAGTGTTATACTACACCCAGTGTTATACTACACCAGTGTTATACTACACCAGTGTTATACTACACCCAGTGTTATACTACACCAGTGTTATACTACACCAGTGTTATACTACACCAGTGTTATACTACACCAGTGTTATACTACACCAGTGTTATACTACACCAGTGTTATACTACACCAGTGTTATACTACACCAGTGTTATACTACACCAGTGTTATACTACACCAGTGTTATACTACACCAGTGTTATACTACACCAGTGTTATACTACACCCAGTGTTATACTACACCACACCAGTGTTATACTACACCAGTGTTATACTACACCAGTGTTATACTACACACGTGTTATACTACACCAGTGTTATACTACACCAGTGTTATACTACACCAGTGTTATACTACACCAGTGTTATACTACACCAGTGTTATACTACACCAGTGTTATACTACACCAGTGTTATACTACACCCAGTGTTATACTACACCAGTGTTATACTACACCAGTGTTATACTACACCAGTGTTATACTACACCAGTGTTATACTACACCAGTGTTATACTACACCAGTGTTATACTACACCAGTGTTATACTACACCAGTGTTATACTACACCAGTGTTATACTACACCAGTGTTATACTACACCCAGTGTTATACTACACCAGTGTTATACTACACCAGTGTTATACTACACCCAGTGTTATACTACACCAGTGTTATACTACACCAGTGTTATACTACACCAGTGTTATACTACACCCAGTGTTATACTACACCAGTGTTATACTACACCCAGTGTTATACTACACCAGTGTTATACTACACCAGTGTTATACTACACCAGTGTTATACTACACCAGTGTTATACTACACCCAGTGTTATACTACACCAGTGTTATACTACACCAGTGTTATACTACACCAGTGTTATACTACACCAGTGTTATACTACACCAGTGTTATACTACACCAGTGTTATACTACACCAGTGTTATACTACACCAGTGTTATACTACACCAGTGTTATACTACACCCAGTGTTATACTACACCAGTGTTATACTACACCAGTGTTATACTACACCCAGTGTTATACTACACCAGTGTTATACTACACCAGTGTTATACTACACCAGTGTTATACTACACCAGTGTTATACTACACCCAGTGTTATACTACACCAGTGTTATACTACACCAGTGTTATACTACACCCAGTGTTATACTACACCAGTGTTATACTACACCCAGTGTTATACTACACCAGTGTTATACTACACCAGTGTTATACTACACCCAGTGTTATACTACACCAGTGTTATACTACACCCAGTGTTATACTACACCAGTGTTATACTACACCAGTGTTATACTACACCCAGTGTTATACTACACCAGTGTTATACTACACCCAGTGTTATACTACACCAGTGTTATACTACACCAGTGTTATACTACACCCAGTGTTATACTACACCAGTGTTATACTACACCCAGTGTTATACTACACCAGTGTTATACTACACCAGTGTTATACTACACCCAGTGTTATACTACACCAGTGTTATACTACACCAGTGTTATACTACACCAGTGTTATACTACACCAGTGTTATACTACACCCAGTGTTATACTACACCCAGTGTTATACTACACCAGTGTTATACTACACCAGTGTTATACTACACCCAGTGTTATACTACACCCAGTGTTACACTACACCAGTGTTATACTACACCAGTGTTATACTACACCCAGTGTTATACTACACCCAGTGTTACACTACACCAGTGTTATACTACACCAGTGTTATACTACACCCAGTGTTATACTACACCAGTGTTATACTACACCCAGTGTTATACTACACCAGTGTTATACTACACCAGTGTTATACTACACCAGTGTTATACTACACCAGTGTTATACTACACCAGTGTTATACTACACCCAGTGTTATACTACACCAGTGTTATACTACACCAGTGTTATACTACACCAGTGTTATACTACACCCAGTGTTATTTATTTGTGTTCATTTACCGTTATGTACATAATGATACATTCAGATAAATGTAATTACAACCTTAAACGGTCATCATAATTACCCAAAATGGGCATTCAAAATTTTCGTCTAATATCTTATATATCCACGAGAATATTTTATTCGTAAAATTATATATTAAATATAAATCATATGAAAAAAACAGACTGTGAATATTTTATGTAAAATTTAACATACATTTAAAGTAATTTATTAATATTAATAAATACATCAATTTATATATAAAGGAAACATATATTGTTATTATTTAAAATTATTTTTCAGTTATATAATTACGATTATAGATACATAATAAAGTATATAATATAAAACATTTGAGTCTCCCATAAATTACTGCGTTCTCTTATAATAAAAAAGGTTATTTACTAATTATTATTATTATTGTTATTATTTATTAAATATTCGCCGGTATTCTCCCGGCCCGGGCCTTGTCCAAGTGGTGGCCCGGCCTTGGCTCCCTCTTTAGGGAGTGTCTGAGACCTAAGTCTCCCATGGGAGGAGGCACAAGTACCTCCTCATCTTTGGGACCAACTGTCCCCAGGCCTAGCTTCTGGGACCAACTGTCCCCAGGCCTAGCTTCTGGGACCAACTGTCCCCAGGCCTAGCCACAAGCTAGGCCTCTCTGGTCTGCCATCCCCGCCCCAAGGGGGCAAATGGGAATGACAGTCTTATGAGCTAAAGGCTCGGGCTCAGGCACCTACCCTACCCTAGAAGGATTAGGCATGGTGTCGATCGTTATTTACTACTATTACATGTACATGGTATACATGTACATGGTATACAGGTACAAGGTATACATGTACAAGGTGTACATGTACAAGGTATACATGTACAAGGTATACATGTACAAGGTATACATGTACAAGGTGTACATGTACAAGGTATACATGTACAAGGTATACATGTACAAGGTATACATGTACATGGTATACATGTACATGGTATACAGGTACAAGGTATACATGTACAAGGTGTACATGTACATGGTATACATGTACATGGTATACAGGTACAAGGTATACATGTACAAGGTGTACATGTACAAGGTATACATGTACAAGGTATACATGTACATGGTATACATATACATGGTATACAGGTACAAGGTATACATGTAAAAGGTGTACATGTTCAAGGTATACATGTACAAGGTATACATGTACATGGTATACATGTACATGGTATACAGGTACAAGGTATACATGTACATGGTATACATGTACAAGGTGTACATGTACAAGGTATACATGTACAAGGTATACATGTACAAGGTATACATGTACATGGCATACAGGTACAAGGTATACATGTACAAGGTATACATGTACAAGGTGTACATGTACAAGGTATACATGTACAAGGTATAAATGTACATGTATACCATGTACATGTATACCATGTACATTTATACCTTGTACATGTATACCGTGTACATGTATACCATGTACAAGTATACCTTGTACATGTATACCTTGTACATGTATACCTTGTACATGTATACCATGTACATGTATACCTTGTACATGTATACCTTGTACATGTATACCTTGTACATGTATACCATGTACATGTATACCATGTACATGTATACCTTGTACATGTACACCTTGTACATGTATACCTTGTACATGTGAACCTTGTACATGTATACCTTGTACATGTATACCATGTACATGTATACCATGTACAAGGTATACATGTACAAGGTTCACATGTACAAGGTATACATGTACAAGGTGTACATGTACAAGGTATACATGTACATGGTATACATGTACATGGTATACATGTACAAGGTATACATGTACAAGGTATACATGTACAAGGTATACATGTACATGGTATACATGTACAAGGTATACATGTACAAGGTATACATGTACAAGGTATACTTGTACATGGTATACATGTACACGGTATACATGTACAAGGTATACATGTACATGGTATACATGTACACGGTATACATGTACAAGGTATACATGTACAAGGTATACATGTACAAGGTATACATGTACATGGTATACATGTACAAGGTATACATGTACACGGTATACATGTACAAGGTATACATGTACATGGTATACATGTACACGGTATACATGTACAAGGTATACATGTACAAGGTATACATGTACAAGGTATACATGTACATGGTATACATGTACACGGTATACATGTACAAGGTATACATGTACATGGTATACATGTACACGGTATACATGTACAAGGTATACATGTACAAGGTTATGGAAAATTTTCTAGGGGTGATTACCTGTGTGGAAATTATTTAATTTCCGAAGCTATAGTGCCTAATAAGTGTTTAATGTGTTGATTTGGGTCAAAATGTATTTGTATTTTTAATGGAACCAACTGGGTTCCCGCTGCGCCTGCGCAGATGTGCGGGGGGGTGAGGGGTCGAGCTGGGGCACGATGTGGCGGCAGTGTTTTGAATGGGTGAGGAGGCTGTGAAAACCGGGGATGAGGAAACTGGCGTTCACGGCGGCCTAAGAATTAATATAGGCCTCAATTCATAATAGGAAGTGTCGTGACTGTCCCTAGTGAAGAGTGAGGGAACGTGATTTACGGGACCACCGTAAAAGGGAGGTAAAATCAGTGAATAATGGTTCGACCGGGTGTGACTGGTGCGCGGCCATGGTGTGTGTCCAGGGGAAATACCCATGAGTTAATCCTTACTCATCGGCCTCAGATCTTAATGGAGTGACCTCTAATGTGTATAATGCTTATGAGACGTTAAATCGTCTTGTGAATGGTAATGTAATCAGTGATAATAACATTAAGTTAAGAGAATGCGGGATGTGAAATAGATCGCCCTGCTCCGAGTGTACGCGTGATTCTCGTACCGAGGATAGTGAAGTTTTATGGTATCACGACTTCTAAACCGGGACAAACCGACGGATACCTCGTCCTGCTGGAATAAGAACCGTGTCGGTGTGGCAGGACATCGAAATGAGATGGTGAATGGAGGAAATAAGGAGCATCAATCACCCCCAGTTAAGTAACCCTTCTAGTTATAACAGACCGATACTGGCCAGTTAGGTATGTTGTAATTGGATAGGTTATGAGTGATCCAGCTACATCAAGTGACCACCAGGGAATATCTGGTAAGTGGTGGGATTATGTACAAATGTTTTTCCTTGATGGATGTATCCATGTGTATCCTATCCCCCCCCCTTCATTCAGTTAAACTAATATAATCTATACAGTCCACAATTAATTAATAGCGCCGTGCTTGAGGGTGCTACCCAATTTATACTGGTCTCGGATAGATGTGGACAAGATTGTGAGGGTCGAGGGGCCACCTGTAGTGACCAGAGGTGGTTAAGTTTTCTCACATGTCTACACGGGGTGACTACGTTAAACCATATGGTTGTCTCCCAATGAGATTACTTGTATGTATATAATGTTGAGGTACATACAGATAAGCACCCTATAAAATTTTCCACATCTGCCCGCTGGTCCTTCCTGAACCGGATGCAATCAGTAAAAAATTAATTGAATTAATTACTTAATAATTAAGTGACTGATTGAAGGAAGTGGGTATAGGGTACACAAATTTAATCGGTCGTGTGGTGGAGGATAATTAGCCCAATTAATTACTAGCACATGGGTGGCTAGGATTTATACAAGAGTAAAGTGCAAGAATTACTCTCACAAGGTGTCTACTTAAGTAGTATAATGGGTGATTATTAATTCCCTAACCATGGCTGGGTCTGAGGAAGTTAGTGCGGCTGGCAAGTCCATGGATGCCAAAGCAAAGAAAGCGTCACTACAAGCTCGGAAGGGTCATGTTACTAAATCATACAAGAAGTGTATGGAGTTAATGAGACAAGAAACAGTAAACCCTGATGAATTAAAGCTACACCTAGATGCCTTAGGAAATAGACATGAGTCATATAGATTGTGGTTTAAAGACTATGAAAAAGAGCTGCTAGAGAATTGTGCAGATGATGCTGAAAGGGAGCGGCTGCTGGATCAATATTATGAAGTGGAGGACAACATTGTGTCCTGTAAAACTAAGGCTTTGGAGAAGGTAAAGGGTGTAAACAATGTTGTTGGTCAACCTAGTAAGGAAAGTCAGAGGTGTCTACCAAAACTCCCAGAATTATGCATGCCTGTGTTTAATCCGGGAGAACACTGGGAGGAGTTTTGGTCTATCTTTAAAGCAGTCGTACATGATAGGAGTGATCTTGCAAGTGTTACCAAATTATGCTATTTAAAGGGACAAGTAAGGGGAGATGCGCATGTTCTCATACAAGCATTCCCAAATGTATTATTATTATTATAATAAAAAAAGAAGCGCTAAGCCACAAGGACTATACAGCACTGCAGGGCAGGAAGGAAGCGAGGGCATCAGGTGGCAAAAGGGAGATGGATGAGTAATAGGTTACGGATAACAGCGGGGCAGTGGATGGTGAAAGGATAAAGGGCAGCAAGAGACTGAACTAGAAAGGGCTAAGAGGAGTGCGAAAAGTATCATCAAGGTTTGTGGAGTAAATCAGTCGTTGTCAAGAAGTCAATGAGAGAGTCAGGATTAAAGGAGGGTCCATCAGCAAGAAGGGAAGGTAAAGAGAGAGTAGTAGAACGAAGACGACGTTGGAGGTAAATTCTGCGTGCTCGTTGATAGAGAGGGCAGTCTAACAGAATGTGGCTAATCGATACTGGAACTTGACACTGCTCACGGAGAGGAACAGGGTGCCTCTCCATGAGATACCCATGAGTAAGACGAGTGTGGCCAATGCGAAGGCAGGAGAGAGTGGTCTCCCAACCTCGGCACTGATGACAAGAAGACGGCCAGTAACCTATGCTCGGTTTAATAGAATGAAGTTTGTTATCGAGCAGAGTTGACCAACGTTGTTGCCAACGGGTGCGAAGGTGGGTAGCTATTGTAGCAAAATAGTCCAGAAATGGAACACCTCGATAGGAAATTGGTAGGTCATGTACTGCTGACCGCGCAGCAGTGTCTGCCTGTTCATTGCCCTGTACGTCGACATGACCAGGGACCCAACAAAAAACAATATCTTTATGTTTGGTAGAGATACGGTGTAGCCAAAGTTGGATACGGAGAACTAGGGGATGAGATGTATCAAATTTTCGTATAGCCTGTAGAGCACTAAGGGAGTCTGAGACTACTACAAATGATGACACAGGCATAGATGCGATACGAATAAGTGCTGCAAGAATGGCATACAGTTCAGCAGTAAAAATGCTAGCTGAAGATAGTAAATGCCCCCGCACGACGCTGTCCGGAAACACTGCTGCGAATCCGACGCCGTCTGAAGACTTAGAGCCATCTGTGTACACAGCGGTAGCATGAGAATGGGAGTGGAAGTGATCAAGAAAAAGAGAGCGGGAAGCCACCGTAGGCAGTTGAGCTTTCGAGCAAGGGAGTGAGAAAGAACAGACCCGAACAGCTGGAACTTCCCAGGGGGGTAGTGAAAAGTGAGATGCTACATGAACATATAAAGGTGGTAACTGAAGGGAAGACAAGAGTGAATGTAGGCGAAGAGAAAAGGGACGGAGCAAACAGGGGCGGCAAACGAAAAAGAATGTCTACTAATATCGGTGACCATTCTATAAATGGAAGGATTGTGTTGATCGTGAGAGCGTACATAGTAGCGAAGGCAATGGGCATCACGGCGATCAGACAAGGATGGAACATTTGCTTCTGTATAGAGGCTCTCAACAGGGGAAGAGCGAAAAGCACAAAGGCACAAACGTAAGCCTTGGTGATGGATAGAGTTAAGGCTAGAGAGAGTAGCAGGAGAGGCCGCGGAATAAATCTGGTCACCATAATCGAGTTTCGATAAAACGAGGGCTGAATGTAGGCGAAGCAGAGTTCGACGATCAGCTCCCCAGGAAAGATGAGCAAGGGTTTTAAGAAGGTTTAGCCGGCTGTGACAAGTTGCCTTCAGAGAGGTAATGTGAGGTTTCCAGGATAACCGACAGTCAAAGAGGAGGCCTAGAAACCTGACTGTGTCACGTTCGGGGATACGGGAGCCATAGAGATACAAAGGATGATCGGAGATAACAGAGCGTCTAGTGAAAGTAATTTGGTGAGTTTTGGTACTTGAAAATTTAAACCCATGCGTGGTGGCCCAAGTGGAAACACGGTCGACCGCATGCTGGAGAGAAACTGCAATAAGGTTACAGTCAGCGCCTGCACAAGCAATAGCAAAGTCATCAACATAGAGTGATGACCAAATATTGGGTGGAAGAACAGAGGCCAAATTATTTATAGCAAGGAGAAAAAGTGTTGTGCTTAGAACACATCCCTGAGGGACACCTTCAGCTTGGACGAAGTCCGGGGAAAGAACATTATTGACTCGAACACGGAAATGTCTGTCAGTTAAAAAGTTCTTAAGGAAGGATGGTAGATTGCCTCTTAGGCCTAAGGAATGGGCCTGGGCCAAAATATTATACCTCCAAGTTGTGTCATATGCCTTCTCAAGGTCAAAAAATATGGCAATAACCGAGTGATTATTCCCAAAGGCATTACGAACATACGTATCCAAGAGTAGTAAGGGGTCTATGGTAGAACGACCCTTACGAAAGCCATATTGACTAGTGGAGAGACTGTTGTGAGTCTCTAAATACCACATTAAACGTCGATTTACGAGGCGTTCCATCACTTTGCAAACTGCACTAGTAAGAGCGATGGGGCGATAGTGGGAGGCATCATGTCCTGTAGTACCCGGTTTGCAGAAAGGGAGAACAATGGCAGATTTCCACAGCTGGGGAAGAACTCCTTGTGCCCAAATAAGATTGAAGAGGTGTAAGAGGACTACAAGGGCTGACCGATGTAAATGTTGTAACATACGAATATGAATGTCGTCAGGCCCAGCTGCCGATGATCGGCAAGCTGAGAGCGTTGCCTCCAGTTCTTGAAGTGTAAAAGGCACATTATACTGTTCTTCTCTGAGAGAAGAAAAGTCCAAGGGTACTAACTCTCTGGCAGACTTTGAGGAAAGAAACGAGGGGCATAGATGGAGCCCTCGGGAAATACGGACCAGATGTGTGCCAAGTTCAATGGCAACGTCGAGAGGGTTTGCTACATCAACACCAGTGACCCGTAGAACAGGAGCCGGGTCAGGAGAGTATTTACCACTCAATTTCCTCACTTTTTTCCAGACTGCACTCATAGAAGAAGCAGAGGTGATGGTGGAAACATAGTCTCGCCAACAAGTGCATTTAGCTTCACGGATGACACGGCGAGCGATCGCACGCTTCTGCTTAAAATCAACAAGTCTCTCAGCGGTTCTATTGTACCGGTACCTGCCCCATGCAGCTCGTTTCAAATGTACTGCACGAGCACAAGCAGGAGACCACCAAGGCACGCACTTCTGAGAATGCCTGCCTGAGGTTTTCTGGTATAGAATGAGAAGCTGCAGTATAAACTGATATTGAGAAGATGTGTAGGAGCTCATCAATGGAGGATGAAGAAGGAACCTCACTAAAAGCAGTGAGGTGTGAGTAAAGATCCCAATTTGCCCGATCAAATTGCCAGCGAGGGCTACGGAAAGGTGGTGAATAGGAAGGAGAAGTAAGAATGATCGGAAAATGATCGCTGTCATGTAAGTCTGGTAAAACAGACCAGGTGAAGTCTAGTGCAGTGGAGGAAGAGCAGACTGATAGATCGATGCAAGAGAGAGTATGAGTACGAGGATCAAAATGGGTGGGAGTACCCGTATTTAAAACATGGAGGGGGTGAGAGGCGAGAAAAGCCTCCAACTGAATGCCACGTGAGTCACAATGAGACCCCTCCCAGAGGAAATGGTGGGCATTAAAATCACCAAGTAACAGAAGTGGTGGTGGTAAGGATGAAACAAGAAAGGCAAAGTCTGGGATAGAAAATGCTCGAGAAGGAGAGAGATATAAAGAACATATTGTAAACCACTTATTCAAGTGGATACGGGCTGCAGTGTAATGCAGCGAGGTATGGACAAATAGTTGACAGTACGGAATATCATTGCGTAGAAGAAGGGCACTTTCATTAAAGGTCCCATCTGAGAAAGGATCCGAAGAATACAATAAATTATAGCCTGAGATAGATTGGAAAACAGCCTAGTGTAATTTTGGTTCTTGTAAGCAAGCACCAACAGGGGAAAACCTGAAAAGCAACATCTGAAGCTCACCCCGATTACCCCTGAGGCCGCGAATATTCCACTGTAAATAGGCCATGATTGGCGATGAAGAAAATATCAGGAATCTGTAGGTAAAGGCACCTACGGACTAGAGGGGTTAGAAAAGTCAACGTGTGGTGGCATTGGAAGATGTTCAAGTAGCGAAGGAACGGAGCGTTGCGAAGAATGGGGTTGTGAAGATCGAGGAGAGGGAAGAGAAGGAACAGGAAGTGAATCAGTGTCCATTGAAGGTTTAGTCTCTGCAATATATTCTGAAATGGCTTCAAGTGTTTCAGAATTCAAAGATGTATGGGAGACCATATTGGAGATAGGAGGAGGAGGGTGAGTAAAGATTGGGACAGTAATGGACTGTACCAAAGTAGAGGGGAAGGGAAAAGTGTAAGGGACTGGAGATGAAGTGTGGGGGGGGACAGAAGAGGCAGAAACCTGGGAGGTAGCAGAAGAGGGAGAAACTTGGGAGGGGACGGGAGTGGAAGGCATAGTATGAGGAGGAGGGTGAATCTCCACACTTGTAATAGAGCCAGAGAGAGGGGAAGAACTAGGTACAGAGACTGGAAAGGTAAAGTGTGGAGGTGGAAGAAGGGAAGGAAGGGGCAAAGAAGATTTGAGCAATGTGGATTTTTTGGACTTCTGAGTAGAGGGGCGATTGGTATTAGGTGTCGTACGAGGTCTTGTCGATACTGGGGCTTGTGAGGAAGGACGCGAAGATGTGAGAACAGACTGAGTTGTAGTCGGGACGTCAGAGCCAAGGACAGCAAAAGGATTAGATGCCGTAGTGGCTATGGGAGGGGTAACAACAGAGGAGGCTGCAGAAGATGGGACCCCAGAAGTGGGGGGATGTTTGGAAACACGAGAATAAGAAACACGGGGTAGTCTCCCTTGGAGGCGGAGATGAGTAACTGCCATAGCATAAGGGAGACCTTCTGGTTCTTTGAGGCAACGGATTTCACGTTCATTTAAGTAGACCTGGCAACGGCGGGAGTACGAAGGGTGAGCTTCATTACAATTAAGGCAAGATGGAGGTTGACTGCAAGATGTATTAGAATGGTCGTCGGCACCACAGACTGGGCATTCGGCCATAGATCTGCAATATTTCGCTGGGTGACCAAAACGCCAGCAATTTCTACATTGTTGCGGTGTAGGTATCACCTTTCGAACTTGTAACCGATGTCCCGTGACATATACAGAGGACGGGAGTTCTCGGCTGTCAAAAGTTAAACGAGCCACATTGCAAGGGTAACGTCTCCGCCCCCGGGCAGGAAGGACATAAGTGTCTACTTTGAGGATTGGGAGATCCTGGAGTTCCAGCTGTTCAAAAATGTCATTGTCACATGACTGGAAATTCTGTTGGACTATGGTATGGGGCAGAATGACAGTACCACTACAAGAATTGAGAGAAAGATGTTTTTCAATAGTGATAGGAGTAGTATCGATATTCGAAAGGAGAGAAAGATCATGAGCTTGGGTAGCATTCTGGACAGTGACGATGCATGTACCGCTCTTGAGAGCATGAAATGAAATATCTCTGCCAACATGAGGCAGGAGCGCTTTGCCAATACTATGGTCAGAAAGGTAGGCAGAAGAAGAAGTTGGTCTTAAAGTAAAGAATTTAGTCCATTGTGTGGTCCGAAACTGAGCGTGGAGAGGGAGTGTTTGACGTGTCGGTCTTTTCCGAGTAGAATGGGAAGGTAACGAAGGAGCATCATCAGGAGATTGACGTTGGCGTTTAGGAGTAGGACCGGAGTTGGTCCGGCATGAAATGGGCGGGCGATTCGAAAATTGCCGTACCGTAGAGGGAGAAGCCGGAAGCATAGTCAAAGGAGAGCGGAGTTCAGACAAATCGAAGGAGTCAGTCGAAGCCCCGGTACCTGAAGCGGGTGAGGAAACAGCACCAGCAAGAGGTACAGGGGCATCAGGAGTGTCCGAAGAGTGGTCTAAACACAAGGCAGGGTCAGAATGGGGTGCGGTATCAAGAAGGGGGCCAGGGGTAGTGGTTTCATGGACTAGGGCTGCCATGGTTAGGTTACTCCTTTGCTTTTTGTTTTTAAGAAAAAAAAAGAAAGAAGAAAAGAAAATAAAAATAAAAAAAAGAATAAAAAAAGGGGGGGAGCGGGGAGGAATAGTTCCCAGGAGGAATGAAAGTGCCGGAAATCTCCCTCCACGCCCAAGAGGACCTCAACACCGCTAGTAGCGCAGATGCAGCATGGAACCCGTGCCATACCCTACCCTTCATGCCAGTAAACCAGCAATCCGGGATAGCAACCTCACATCTGCCGAGCTACCTCGGTGGACTAAAGAGAGAGCGGCCGGATATCCGCCACAAAGCATACCTCCTTCGGCCACCACCCCCGGAATCCAAAAGGTGGCTTCCAGAGATACACCCGTCGCCCAAAAGACACCCAAAGCTACTCCGGGCTACCGGAGAGGGTTCGGGACATCCCCAGGCAATCCAGAGTCCACGGCAAACTACGCCACCGCCAAGAACCTCAACGGAATGGGATGGACCCCGGTGTCCTTTCCCCTACCTAGGAACTAGCGCGCCTGTGGGAGAAATCCCGAAGGCCAAAAAGAGGAAGGGCAAAAGGGAGGAGGAGGAGGAATGGAAAAAGGGGAGGATGGGGAGAATGGGATAGGGGAGGGGAGAATGGGGGGTAATTAGGTTCGGTCTGAGGAAGAAGACCGACAGGGCTAATTCCTCAGACCAAGAGCCTCTTCACCACGCCAAAGAGCTCCCCTTGAAGAGGTTCCCAAATGTAGATGACTCCTATAGTGAGGCAGTTGACTTGTTGGAGGTCACTTACGATAACTTGGAGCAAAGTAGGCTGGATCTAGTAGCTAATTTGGCTAGTTTGAAGACTCCAGATCACAACCGCAACAGCTTACAGCAATTTAGGATCAAACTAGAAAGCACTCTTAAGACCTTGAGTAATAAATATGATCTGGAGGGAGCAGAGTGGTTGTTGAGTGCCTTGATTCAGAATAAATTGAACCACAAGACAATAGAGTGGTTATCTAACAGATATCACAAGGGTTACTTCGGGTTGGAAGAAATAAGAGTGGGACTGCAGGAGCTAATTGTCCAACTGCAGACCAGCCAACCCATTACCTCTAGGAATACCACGTCTACAGACCCCAGTGCACCTGTCAAGTTCCACAAAGGGAAACTTTATCCTAATATCAATAATCCTAAGTCACCTACTAAACGGGGTTATGTAGGCACGTATCAAGTGACAGGGGCCAGTAATTATTATTATTATTAAAGATTCGCCGGTATTCTACCGGCCCGGGCCTTTTCCAAGTGGTGGCCCGGCCTTGGCTCCCTTTTTAGGGAGTGTCTGAGACCTAAGTCTCCCATGGGAGGAGGCACAAGTACCTCCTCATCTTTGGGACCAATTGTCCCCAGGCATAGCCACAAGCTAGGCCTCTCTGGTCTGCCATCCCCGCCTCAAGGGGGCAAATGGGAATGACAGTCTTATGAGCTAAAGGCTCGGGCTCAGGCACCTACCCTATCCTAGAAGGATTAGGCATGGTGTCGATTTGAGGGGCCAGTAATAGTGGTTCTCCACATCAAAGCAAGAGGAGGAAGTACCACAATAAGGGTAGCCCAGTTGATAAGAGGTCAGGCAAAGAAAGGAGAGATTGTATCTTCTGCAACGGTACTCATTTCTCTAAGAACTGTAATGCCTATAATTCATGGGATGTTAAAGTGGAAAGATTGGAAGAGCTTGCTAGATGTATCAGGTGTCTAGGAAATCATAATGTAAGGGATTGCCGTGCTAACTTGCACTATTGTTATCAGTGTAACAAGGGAAGACACCACATAGCTATGTGTAAGGGCAGATCTAATCGTAATGATGGTAACAATAGTACTGATAGTGATAATAACCCGGACACAACAGTAGCCCACGTAAAGATTGCAGCTAACGTCGGTAATGATGGCCTAGCTGAGGTAGCTTTGCCTGTGTTGGATGTGGTGATTAATGATAGTTAGTTTAATATGTTTATTATGCACCCCATACCCATCCTGTGGGCGGTAGTCAAAAGATTACAGAGGTACATAATTGGTCCAGGGACTGGACTCCAAAGTTTTGATAGCTGAGCAAGTTACAGAGGTAATGAACTCACAATTTACAAAGGTAATGAACTCACAATTTACAAAGGTAATGTACTCACAATTTACAAAGGTAATGAACTCCAGGTAGGTCTGGTCATAATCATGACAAGTTACAAAGGTATTTACAGATTACAGAGGTACGTAATGGGTCCAGGGACTGGGCCCCCAAAGTTTTGATAGCTGAACTAGGTACAAAGGTAATGAACTCACAAGTTACAAAGGTAATGAATTCTGTAGAATGGTTACTTACGTTTATACATGGCTACAATCATGAACAAATTATAGAGTAATGAGCAATTCACACTTCCACACCCGGTCACAACTGTAGTGAGTTATTGGTGCAAATATTGATTGTTGAGTCACATACATACATACACACACACACACACACACACACACACGCAACCACAAGTAGGTGAGTACACACACAGACAGACACACACACACACACACACACACGCACACAACCACAAGTAGGTGAGTACACACACAGACAGACACACACACACACACAGACGCACGCAACCACAAGTAGGTGAGTACACACACAGACAGACACACACACACACACACACACACACACACACACACACACACACACACACACACACACACACACTTTAGTTTAATATCTTTATGCACCCCATACCCATCCTGTGGGCGGTAGTCAAAAGATTACAAAGGTACATAATGGGTCCAGTGACTGGACCCCAAAGTTATGATAGCTGAACTAGTTACAAAGGTAATGAACTCCAGGTAGATCTGGTCACTAATCATGGCAAGTTACAGAGGTAATGAATCAGCTTCACTCCTATACATGGTTACAGTCATGAACAAATTACAAAGTAATGAACCACTGATACGTCCACACCTGGTCACAACTGTAATGAGTTATAAATACAAATATTAAGTGGATCATACACCCACACTAGCGCGCGCGCGCACATACACACACGAGGGCGCTCGCACGGACATGTGCACACGAGCGTACAAATATATGCATACACACAAGGACGCACACCCACACACACACACCCACACACACACCAACACCCACACACACCCTCACACACACCCACACACACACCCTCACACACACCCACACACACACACCCACACACGCACACACACACCCACACACGCACACACACACACACACGCACACACACACACACACACACGGCGTAAATCCAAAACTGTAACAGCAAATGAGACTAGTCACGAGGGAGCATTCACCAAATTCAACTTCAATAACAAAAACATAAAGTGGGACCAAGTAAACCAAGTCCTAACCGATATAAGCTGGGAAGATATACTAAGCAACACAGACCCAAACTTATGCCTAGAACAGATTAACTCGGTGGCACTCGATGTATGCACAAGGCTTATTCCTCTAAGAAAAAGGAGGAGTAGATGTAAAATAGAAAGAGACAGGCGCTCCCTTTACAGGCGACGGAAAAGAATAACAGAGCGGCTAAAAGAGGTCAATATATCTGAAATGCGCAGGGAGACACTGGTCAGAGAAATAGCAAGCATCGAACTTAAGCTAAAAGAATCCTTTAGGAGTCAGGAATCGCGGGAAGAACTAAAAGCTATAAATGAAATCGAAAGAAACCCAAAGTATTTCTTCTCCTATGCCAAATCAAAATCGAGAACAACGTCCAGTATTGGGCCCCTACTTAAACAAGATGGGTCCTACACAGATGACAGCAAGGAAATGAGTGAGCTACTCAAGTCCCAATATGACTCAGTTTTTAGCAAGCCGCTAACCAGACTGAGAGTCGAAGATCAAAATGAATTTTTTATGAGAGCCACAAAATTTGATTAACACAAGCCTATCCGATGTTATCCTGACGCCAAATGACTTCGAACAGGCGATAAATGACATGCCCATGCACTCTGCCCCAGGGCCAGACTCATGGAACTCTGTGTTCATCAAGAACTGCAAGAAGCCCCTATCACGAGCCTTTTCCATCCTATGGAGAGGGAGCATGGACACGGGGGTCGTCCCTCAGTTACTAAAAACAACAGACATAGCCCCACTCCACAAAGGGGGCAGTAAAGCAACAGCAAAGAACTACAGACCAATAGCACTAACATCCCATATCATAAAATCTTTGAAAGGGTCCTAAGAAGCAAGATCACCACCCATCTAGAAACCCATCAGTTACACAACCCAGGGCAACATGGGTTTAGAACAGGTCGCTCCTGTCTGTCTCAACTACTGGATCACTACGACAAGGTCCTAAATGCACTAGAAGACAAAAAGAATGCAGATGTAATATATACAGACTTTGCAAAAGCCTTCGACAAGTGTGACCATGGAGTAATAGCGCACAAAATGCGCGCTAAAGGAATAACAGGAAAAGTCGGTCGATGGATCTATAATTTCCTCACTAACAGAACACAGAGAGTAGTCGTCAACAGAGTAAAGTCCGAGGCAGCTACGGTGAAAAGCTCTGTTCCACAAGGTACAGTACTAGCTCCCATCTTGTTCCTCATCCTCATATCCGACATAGACAAGGATGTCAGCCACAGCACCGTGTCTTCCTTTGCAGATGACACCCGAATCTGCATGACAGTGTCTTCCATTGCAGACACTGCAAGGCTCCAGGCGGACATCAACCAAATCTTTCAGTGGGCTGCAGAAAACAATATGAAGTTCAACGATGAGAAATTTCAATTACTCAGATATGGTAAACATGAGGAAATTAAATCTTCATCAGAGTACAAAACAAATTCTGGCCACGAAATAGAGCGAAACACCAACGTCAAAGACCTGGGAGTGATTATGTCGGAGGATCTCACCTTCAAGGACCATAACATTGTATCAATCGCATCTGCTAGAAAAATGACAGGATGGATAATGAGAACCTTCAAAACTAGGGAGGCCAAGCCCATGATGACACTCTTCAGGTCACTTGTTCTATCTAGGCTGGAATATTGCTGCACTCTAACAGCACCTTTCAAGGCAGGTGAAATTGCCGACCTAGAAAATGTACAGAGAACTTTCACGGCGCGCATAACGGAGATAAAACACCTCAATTATTGGGAGCGCTTGAGGTTCCTAAACCTGTATTCCCTGGAACGCAGGAGGGAGAGATACATGATTATATACACCTGGAAAATCCTAGAGGGACTAGTACCGAACTTGCACACGAAAATCACTCACTACGAAAGCAAAAGACTTGGCAGACGATGCACCATCCCCCCAATGAAAAGCAGGGGTGTCACTAGCACGTTAAGAGACCATACAATAAGTGTCAGGGGCCCGAGACTGTTCAACTGCCTCCCAGCACACATAAGGGGGATTACCAACAGACCCCTGGCAGTCTTCAAGCTGGCACTGGACAAGCACCTAAAGTCAGTTCCTGATCAGCCGGGCTGTGGCTCGTACGTTGGTTTGCGTGCAGCCAGCAGCAACAGCCTGGTTGATCAGGCGCTGATCCACCAGGAGGCCTGGTCACAGACCGGGCCGCGGGGGCGTTGACCCCCGAAACTCTCTCCAGGTAAACTCCAGGCATTACTGGATCAGGGATCACAACGTACCTTCATAAAACGTAATTGCCTTATTATTATTATTATTAAAGATTCGCGGGTATTCTCCCGGCCCGGACCTTGTCCAAGTGGTGGCCCGGCCTTGGCTCCCTCTTTAGGGAGTGTCTGAGACCTAAGTCTCCCATGGGAGGAGGCACAAGTACCTCCTCATCTTTGGGACTAACTGTCCCCAGGCCTAGCCACAAGCTAGGCCTCTCTGGTCTGCCATCCCCGCCACAAGGGGGCTAATGGGAATGACAGTCTTATGAGCTAAAGGCTCGGGCTCAGGCACCTACCCTACCCTAGAAGGGTTAGGCATGGTGTCGATGTAATTGCCTTAATGGGATGAAGGTACAAATGGGAGATCCTGCTATACTCAAGTTATCTGGCTTTCTCTCGAATAAGAAGGCCCAGTCATACGACACTGTTTATGTAACTGTCAGGCTGGGCAATGAGAGGAAACGTAATAATGCCTTAAACTACACCAGTGTTATACTACACCCAGTGTTATACTGCACCCAGTGTTATACTACACCCAGTGTTATACTACACCAGTGTTATACTACACCAGTGTTATACTACACCCAGTGTTATACTACACCAGTGTTATACTACACCAGTGTTATACTACACCAGTGTTATACTACACCAGTGTTATACTACACCCAGTGTTATACTACACCAGTGTTATACTACACCAGTGTTATACTACACCAGTGTTATACTACACCAGTGTTATACTACACCAGTGTTATACTACACCAGTGTTATACTACACCAGTGTTATACTACACCCAGTGTTATACTACACCAGTGTTATACTACACCAGTGTTATACTACACCAGTGTTATACTACACCCAGTGTTATACTACACCAGTGTTATACTACACCCAGTGTTATACTACACCAGTGTTATACTACACCAGTGTTATACTACACCAGTGTTATACTACACCAGTGTTATACTACACCCAGTGTTATACTACACCAGTGTTATACTACACCAGTGTTATACTACACCAGTGTTATACTACACCAGTGTTATACTACACCCAGTGTTATACTACACCAGTGTTATACTACACCCAGTGTTATACTACACCCAGTGTTATACTACACCAGTGTTATACTACACCAGTGTTATACTACACCAGTGTTATACTACACCAGTGTTATACTACACCAGTGTTATACTACACCAGTGTTATACTACACCAGTGTTATACTACACCCAGTGTTATACTACACCAGTGTTATACTACACCCAGTGTTATACTACACCCAGTGTTATACTACACCAGTGTTATACTACACCCAGTGTTATACTACACCCAGTGTTATACTACACCAGTGTTATACTACACCAGTGTTATACTACACCAGTGTTATACTACACCCAGTGTTATACTACACCAGTGTTATACTACACCAGTGTTATACTACACCCAGTGTTATACTACACCAGTGTTATACTACACCCAGTGTTATACTACACCCAGTGTTATACTACACCAGTGTTATACTACACCAGTGTTATACTACACCCAGTGTTATACTACACCAGTGTTATACTACACCCAGTGTTATACTACACCAGTGTTATACTACACCCAGTGTTATACTACACCAGTGTTATACTACACCAGTTTTATACTACACCCAGTGTTATACTACACCAGTGTTATACTACACCAGTGTTATACTACACCCAGTGTTATACTACACCAGTGTTATACTACACCCAGTGTTATACTACACCAGTGTTATACTACACCAGTGTTATACTACACCAGTGTTATACTACACCAGTGTTATACTACACCCAGTGTTATACTACACCCAGTGTTATACTACACCAGTGTTATACTACACCCAGTGTTATACTACACCAGTGTTATACTACACCAGTGTTATACTACACCCAGTGTTATACTACACCAGTGTTATACTACACCCAGTGTTATACTACACCCAGTGTTATACTACACCAGTGTTATACTACACCCAGTGTTATACTACACCAGTGTTATACTACACCAGTGTTATACTACACCCAGTGTTATACTACACCAGTGTTATACTACACCAGTGTTATATTACACAAGTGTTATACTACACCCAGTGTTATAGTACACCCAGTGTTACACTACACCAGTGTTATACTACACCAGTGTTATACTACACCAGTGTTATACTACACCAGTGTTATACTACACCAGTGTTATACTACACCAGTGTTATATTACACCAATGTTATACTACACCAGTGTTATACTACACCCAGTGTTATACTACACCAGTGTTATACTACACCCAGTGTTATAGTACACCCAGTGTTACACTACCCCAGTGTTATACTACACCAGTGTTATACTACACCCAGTGTTATACTACACCAGTGTTATACTACACCCAGTGTTATACTACACCAGTGTTATACTACACCCAGTGTTATACTACACCAGTGTTATACTACACCAGTGTTATACTACACCCAGTGTTATACTACACCAGTGTTATACTACACCAGTGTTATACTACACCAGTGTTATACTACACCCAGTGTTATAATACACTCAGTGTTATACTACACCCAGTGTTATACTACACCAGTGTTATACTACACCCAGTGTTATACTGCACCCAGTGTTATACTACACACAGTGTTATACTAGACCAGTGTTGTACTACACCAGTGTTATACTACACCAGTGTTATACTACACCCAGTGTTATACTACACCAGTGTTATACTACACCCAGTGTTATACTACACCAGTGTTATACTACACCCAGTGTTATAGTACACCCAGTGTTACACTACACCAGTGTTATACTACACCAGTGTTATACTACACCCAGTGTTATACTACACCCAGTGTTATACTACACCAGTGTTATACTACACCAGTGTTATACTACACCCAGTGTTATACTACACCAGTGTTATACAACACCCAGTGTTATACTACACCAGTGTTATACTACACCAGTGTTATACTACACCAGTGTTATACTACACCCAGTGTTATACTACACCAGTGTTATACTACACCCAGTGTTATATTACACCCAGTGTTATGCTACACCCAGTGTTATATTACACCCAGTGTTGCATTACACCCAGTGTTATACTACACCCAGTGTTATGCTGCATAAGACAAAGTGTTGTGACACCCTGTCACTCCTCACACCATACTACACCCAGTGTTATACTACACCAGTGTTATGCTACACCCAGTGTTATACTACACAAGACAAATTGTTGTGACACCCTGTCACTCCTCACACCATACTACACCCAGTGTTATACTACACCCAGTGTTATACTACACCCAGTGTTATACTTCACTCAGTGTTATACTACACCCATAGTTATTCCACACCCAGTGTTATACTACACTCAGTGTTATACTACACCCAGTATTATACTACACCCAGTGTTATACTACACCCAGTGTTATACTACACCCAGTGTTATACTACACCCAGTGTTATACTACACCAGTGTTATACTACATCCAGTGTTATACTACACCAGTGTTATACTACACCCAGTGTTATACTACACCAGTGTTATACTACACCAGTGTTATACTACACCAGTGTTATACTACACCAGTGTTATACTACACCAGTGTTATACTACACCAGTGTTACACTACACCCAGTGTTATACTACACCCAGTGTTATACTACACCCAGTGTTATACTACACCAGTGTTATACTACACCAGTGTTATACTACACCAGTGTTACACTACACCAGTGTTATACTACACCAGTGTTATACTACACCAGTGTTACACTACACCCAGTGTTATACTACACCCAGTGTTATACTACACCCAGTGTTATACTACACCCAGTGTTACACTACACCAGTGTTATACTACACCAGTGTTATACTACACCCAGTGTTATACTACACCCAGTGTTATACTACACCCAGTGTTATACTACACCCAGTGTTACACTACACCAGTGTTATACTACACCCAGTGTTACACTACACCCAGTGTTATACTACACCCAGTGTTATACTACACCAGTGTTATACTACACCCAGTGTTATACTACACCAGTGTTATACTACACCCAGTGTTATACTACACCAGTGTTATACTACACCCAGTGTTATACTACACCAGTGTTATACTACACCAGTGTTATACTACACCAGTGTTACACTACACCAGTGTTACACTACACCAGTTTTATACTACACCCAGTGTTATACTACACCAGTGTTATACTACACCAGTGTTATACTACACCAGTGTTATACTACACCCAGTGTTATACTACACCAGTGTTATACTACACCCAGTGTTATACTACACCAGTGTTATACTACACCCAGTGTTATACTACACCCAGTGTTATACTACACCAGTGTTATACTACACCAGTGTTATACTACACCAGTGTTATACTACACCCAGTGTTATACTACACCCAGTGTTATACTACACCAGTGTTATACTACACCCAGTGTTATACTACACCAGTGTTATACTACACCCAGTGTTATACTACACCAGTGTTATACTACACCCAGTGTTATACTACACCAGTGTTATACTACACCCAGTGTTATACTACACCAGTGTTATACTACACCCAGTGTTATACTACACCAGTGTTATACTACACCAGTGTTATACTACACCAGTGTTATACTACACCAGTGTTACACTACACCAGTGTTATACTACACCAGTGTTATACTACACCCAGTGTTATACTACAGTGTTATACTACACCAGTGTTATACTACACCAGTGTTATACTACACCAGTGTTATACTACACCCAGTGTTATACTACACCCAGTGTTATACTACACCAGTGTTATACTACACCAGTGTTATACTACACCCAGTGTTATACTACACCCAGTGTTATACTACACCCAGTGTTATACTACACCCAGTGTTATACTACACCCAGTGTTATACTACACCCAGTGTTATACTACACCAGTGTTATACTACACCAGTGTTATACTACACCCAGTGTTATACTACACCCAGTGTTATACTACACCCAGTGTTATACTACACCCAGTGTTACACTACACCAGTGTTATACTACACCCAGTGTTACACTACACCCAGTGTTATACTACACCCAGTGTTATACTACACCAGTGTTATACTACACCCAGTGTTATACTACACCAGTGTTATACTGCACCCAGTGTTATACTACACCAGTGTTATACTACACCCAGTGTTATACTACACCAGTGTTATACTACACCAGTGTTATACTACACCAGTGTTACACTACACCAGTGTTACACTACACCAGTTTTATACTACACCCAGTGTTATACTACACCAGTGTTATACTACACCAGTGTTATACTACACCAGTGTTATACTACACCCAGTGTTATACTACACCAGTGTTATACTACACCCAGTGTTATACTACACCAGTGTTATACTACACCCAGTGTTATACTACACCAGTGTTATACTACACCAGTGTTATACTACACCAGTGTTATACTACACCCAGTGTTATACTACACCCAGTGTTATACTACACCAGTGTTATACTACACCCAGTGTTATACTACACCAGTGTTATACTACACCCAGTGTTATACTACACCAGTGTTATACTACACCCAGTGTTATACTACACCAGTGTTATACTGCACCCAGTGTTATACTACACCAGTGTTATACTACACCCAGTGTTATACTACACCAGTGTTATACTACACCAGTGTTATACTACACCAGTGTTATACTACACCAGTGTTACACTACACCAGTGTTATACTACACCAGTGTTATACTACACCCAGTGTTATACTACAGTGTTATACTACACCAGTGTTATACTACACCAGTGTTATACTACACCAGTGTTATACTACACCCAGTGTTATACTACACCCAGTGTTACACTACACCAGTGTTATACCTGTTATACACCAGTGTTATACTACACCCAGTGTTATACTACACCCAGTGTTATACTACACCCAGTGTTATACTACACCCAGTGTTATACTACACCCAGTGTTATACTGCACCCAGTGTTATACTACACCCAGTGTTACACTACACCAGTGTTATACTACACCAGTGTTATACTACACCCAGTGTTATACTACACCCAGTGTTATACTACACCAGTGTTATACTACACCCAGTGTTATACTACACCCATCTAGAAACCCATCAGTTACACAACCCAGGGCAACATGGGTTTAGAACAGGTCGCTCCTGTCTGTCTCAACTACTGGATCACTACGACAAGGTCCTAAGTGCACTAGAAGACAAAAAGAATGCAGATGTATTATATACAGACTTTGCAAAAGCCTTCGACAAGTGTGACCATGGCGTAATAGCGCACAAAATGCGCGCTAAAGGAATAACAGGAAAAGTCGGTCGATGGATCTATAATTTCCTCACTAACAGAACACAGAGAGTAGTCGTCAACAGAGTAAAGTCCGAGGCAGCTACGGTGAAAAGCTCTGTTCCACATGGCACCTTACTAGCTCCCATCTTGTTCCTCATCCTCATATCCGACATAGACAAGGATGTCAGCCACAGCACCGTGTCTTCCTTTGCAGATGACACCCGAATCTGCATGACAGTGTCTTCCATTGCAGACACTGCAAGGCTCCAGGCGGACATCAACCAAATCTTTCAGTGGGCTGCAGAAAACAATATGAAGTTCAACGATGAGAAATTTCAATTACTCAGATATGGTAAACATGAGGAAATTAAATCTTCATCAGAGTACAAAACAAATTCTGGCCACAAAATAGAGCGAAACACCAACGTCAAAGACCTGGGAGTGATTATGTCGGAGGATCTCACCTTCAAGGACCATAACATTGTATCAATCGCATCTGCTAGAAAAATGACAGGATGGATAATGAGAACCTTCAAAACTAGGGAGGCCAAGCCCATGATGACACTCTTCAGGTCACTTGTTCTATCTAGGCTGGAATATTGCTGCACTCTAACAGCACCTTTCAAGGCAGGTGAAATTGCCGACCTAGAAAATGTACAGAGAACTTTCACGGCGCGCATAACGGAGATAAAACACCTCAATTACTGGGGGCGCTTGAGGTTTCTAAACCTGTATTCCCTGGAACGCAGGAGGGAGAGATACATGATTATATACACCTGGAAAATCCTAGAGGGACTAGTACCGAACTTGCACACGAAAATGACTCACTACGAAAGCAAAAGACTTGGCAGACGATGCATCATCCCCCCAATGAAAAGCAGGGGTGTCACTAGCACGTTAAGAGACCATACAATAAGTGTCAGGGGCCCGAGATTGTTCAACTGCCTCCCAGCACACATAAGGGGGATTACCAACAGACCCCTGGCAGTCTTCAAGCTGGCACTGGACAAGCACCTAAAGTCAGTTCCTGATCAGCCGGGCTGTGGCTCGTACGTTGGTTTGCCTGCAGCCAGCAGCAACAGCCTGGTTGATCAGGCTCTGATCCACCAGGAGGCCTGGTCACAGACCGGGCCGCGGGGGCGTTGACCCCCGAAACTCTCTCCAGATAACTCCAGGTAAACACCCATTGTTATACTACACCCAGTGTTATACTACACACACGGAGGGCCCGGGTTCGATTCCCGGCGGGTGGAAACATTTCGACACGTTTCCTTACACCTGTTGTCTTGTTCACCTAGCAGCAAATAGGTACCTGGGTGTTAGTGGACTGGTGTGGGTGGCATCCTGGGTGTTAGTGGACTTGTGTGGGTCGCATCCTGGGTGTTAGTGGACTGGTGTGGGTCACATCCTGGGTGTTAGTGGACTGGTGTGGGTCACATCCTGGGTGTTAGTGGACTGGTGTGGGTCACATCCTGGGTGTTAGTAGACTGGTGTGGGTCACATCCTGGGTGTTAGTAGACTGGTGTGGGTCACATCCTGGGTGTTAGTAGACTGGTGTGGGTCACATCCTGGGTGTTAGTGGACTGGTGTGGGTCACATCCTGGGTGTTAGGTGTCTGGTGTGGGTCACATCCTGGGAGTTAGTGTACTGATGTGGGTCACACCCTGGGTGTTAGTGGACTGGTGTGGGTCACATCCTGGGTGTTAGTGGACTGGTGTGGGTCACATCCTGGGTGTTAGTGGACTGGTGTGGGTCACATCGTGGGTGTTAGTGGACTGGTGTGGGTCACATCCTGGGTGCTAGTGGACTGGTGTGGGTCACATCCTGGGTGTTAGTGGACTGGTGTGGGTCACATCCTGGGTGTTAGTGGACTGGTGTGGGTCACATCCTGGATGTTAGTGGACTGGTGTGGGTCACATCCTGGGTGTTAGTGGACTGGTGTGGGTCACATCCTGGGTGTTAGTGGACTGGTGTGGGTCACATGCTGGGTGTTAGTGGACTGGTGGGTCACATCCTGGGTGTTAGTGTACTGGTGTGGGTCACATCCTGGGTGTTAGTGTACTGGTGTGGGTCACATCCTGGGTGTTAGTGGACTGGTGTGGTCACATCCTGGGTGTTAGTGGACTGGTGTGGGTCACATCCTGGGTGTTAGTGGACTGGTGTGGGTCACATCCTGGGTGTTAGTGGACTGGTGTGGGTCACATCCTGGGTGTTAGTAGACTGGTGTGGGTCACATCCTGGGTGTTAGTGGACTGGTGTGGGTCGCATCCTGGGTGTTAGTGTACTGGTGTGGGTCACATCCTGGGTGTTAGTGTACTGGTGTGGGTCACATCCTGGGTGTTAGTGGACTGGTGTGGTCGCATCCTGGGTGTTAGTAGACTGGTGTGGGTCACATCCTGGGTGTTAGTGGACTGGTGTGGTCACATCCTGGGTGTTAGTGGACTGGTGTGGGTCACATCCTGGGTGTTAGTGGACTGGTGTGGGTCACATCCTGGGTGTTAGTGGACTGGTGTGGGTCACATCCTGGGTGTTAGTGGACTGGTGTGGGTCGCATCCTGGGGAACAAGATTAAGGACCACAATGGAAATAAGTTAGACAGTCCTCGATGACGCACTGACTTTCTTGGATTATCCTGGGTGGCTAACCCTCCGGGGTTAAAAATCCGAACGATATCTTATCTTCCACGGCTGCAGACACTCAGCACTATGATGGTACAAGTTAACTCACCTGAACACGGCAGAACACAACCGCGCTCTACCGTGGTCAGGCAGCCAATGATTCTTGATCCAAGGAATTGGAGCTGTGCTCCGGTTCCCTGGAGTTTGAATACCTTCCATTATTATTATTATTAAAGATTAGCCGGTATTCTCCCGGCCCGGGCCTTTTCCAAGTGGTGGCCCGGCCTTGGCTCCCTCTTTAGGGAGTATCTGAGACCTAAGTCTCTCATGGGAGGAGGCACAAGTACCTCCTCATCTTTGGGACCAACTGTCCCCAGGCCTAGCCACAAGCTAGGCCTCTCTGGTCTGCCATCCCCGCCCCAAGGGAGCAAATGGGAATGACAGTCTTATGAGCTAAAAGCTCGGACTCAGGCACCTACCCTACCCTAGAAGGGTTAGGCATGGTGTCGATCAATACCTTCCATCCCCTCAACACATACGATGTGTAATCCTACGGGCTTAGCGCTCCCCATGACCATAATTGACAAATTTCTCTCGGTAACTAAAGTATATTAAAAAAATATACAATATATATGTTATTAATAACATAAATTTGTAAGATCTTATAAATTCTCCTTACGGTAATAATAAGCATTAATAAGTATTTTTATTCAAATAATTTCTGCTAAATTGATCTGAAATTTGTCATGGTATTACATAAAATATTTTAGCCTTTTCAAAA
Organism: Cherax quadricarinatus; assembly: GCF_038502225.1. Taxonomy (NCBI): domain Eukaryota; kingdom Metazoa; phylum Arthropoda; class Malacostraca; order Decapoda; family Parastacidae; genus Cherax; species Cherax quadricarinatus. The sequence continues at coordinate 4,403,705 of NC_091389.1, read as the reverse complement.
TTTTATTAAAATATTTAATTTCTGAAAATCTCATTTACAAGCATTTGATTCCAAGAAAGCTTCTAGAAATTTTGAATGCCCTTCGGGGTTAATAAGTAATATAAATTGATTATAGAAGTATTATGTGCTATTTCAGACTGTTCCAACTGTATATAGCACCAGGAACTGTGATTCAACTATTCCCACCACATTTAGGCGAGTACAGGGGTCAGGAGCTGTACCACCATAAATGACTAGTGATCTATGGTAGTACAGGGCTCCTCACAGGGCCCCTCACAGGGCCCCTCACAGGGCCCCTCACAGGGCCCCTCACAGGTCCCGTCACAGGTCCCCTTCCCCCAAGTATTCGGACTCGGACCAGGTTACTGGGGGTACATATCCACCACCTACGGTTAGGGTATCCCACCACTGCATGGGATACCCTAAGAGAGGAGTTCTGACCGGATGGTTCTGAAACCCCTGGTGCACTACCTGTTAGACTGCCGACCTGCGATGCCCTTCACCTTAGACACTTGCCAGTGATTGTAAATGAATGGTTAAGAGAACCGATGCGTTGGTAAATTGGACACATATGCAACTCTTGGGTATCTTTTTTGAGGAAACGTTTCGCCAAACAGTGGCTTCATCAGTCCATACAAAGGAGAAACATGAAGAACATGGGGAAAGCGTAAATTATAAGGACACTAGTACAAAAACTTGTCATGATTGTGACCAGACTTACCTGGAGTTCATTACCTTTGTAAATTGTGAGTTCATTACCTTTGTAAATTGTGAGTTAATTACCTCTGTAACTTGCTCAGCTATCAAAACTTTGGAGTCCAGTCCCTGGACCAATTATGTACCTCTGTAATCTTTTGACTACCGCCCACAGGATGGGTATGTGGTGCATAATAAACATATTAAACTAAACTAGTACAGAAACTTCTGTATTTGTCACCCAGCAACCTTAAACCAGCACACATGTATGGTTTACCCAAGACCCATAAACATAATATTCCTCTCAGACCAATCACGTCAGGTATAGGCAGTGCTCCACACAAACTAGCCGGAGTTCTTGCCAAACATCTTTCCTGCCTTCTGGGAACCATCAGTCTCACTCATCTTAAACATTCAGGGGACCTTCTCAACCGCATCCGAAACCTCTCCATCCGTAACAAGAAACTAAGCAGTTTGGACGTGACTTCCCTCTTCACAAAAGTACCTACCACAAAGCCATCGAGGTTCTACGACGTAAAGTCAATCAGGAACTTAATCTTCCTCTACCTCCCGGAGATTTAAGAACATAAGAAAGGAGGAACACTGCAGCAAGCCTGTTGGCCCATACTAGGCAGGTCCTTTACAATCCATCCCACTAACAAAACATTTACCCAACCAAATTTTCAAAACTACCCAAGAAATAAGCTCTGATAACTCTATCCACCCATATGCAAGTCTCACTCAAATTCAACCCCTCTCACTCATGCATTTATCCAACCTAAATTTGAAACTACCCAAAGTCCTAGCCTCAATAACCCAACTAGGTAGACTGTTCCACTCATCAACTACCCTATTTCCAAACCAATACTTTCCTATGTCATTTCTAAATCTAAACTTATCTAATTTAAATCCATTACTGCGGGTTCTCTCTTGGAGAGACATCCTCAAGACCTTATTAATATCCCCTTTATTAATACCCATCTTCCACTTATACACTTCGATCAGGTCTCCCCTCATTCTTCGTCTAAAAAGTGAATGTAATTTAAGAGTTCTCAGTCTTTCTTCATAAGGAAGATTTCTAATGCTATGTATTAATTTAGTCATCCTACGCTGAATGTTTTCTAATGAATTTATGTCCATTCTGTAATATGGAGACCAGAATTGAGCTGCATAATCTAGGTGAGGCCTTACTAATGATGTATAAAGCTGCAGTATGACCTCTGGACTTCTGTTGCTTACACTTCTTGATATAAATCCCAGTAATCTGTTTGCCTTATTACGTACGCTTAGGCATTGCTGTCTTGGTTTAAGGTTGCTGCTCACCATAACCCCTAAGTCCTTTTCACAATCTGTATGGCTAAGTTCTACATCATTTAACTTATAAGTACTAGGGTTAGGGGCACTCCCGAGCTTCAGAACCTTGCATTTATCTACATTGAACTGCATCTGCCACTTTTTTGACCAAGAATAGAGTTTGTTTAAATCCTCCTGAAGCTCCATAACATCAACGTTTGAATCAATTATCCTACCTATCTTTGTGTCATCGGCAAATTTGCTCATATCACTAGTAATCCCTTCATCAAGATCATTGATATATATTATAAACAACAACGGGCCCAAGACTGATCCCTGTGGAACGCCACTTGTTACAGATCCCCACTCGGATTTAACCCCATTTAATTTAAGCATGCTCTCTGCTTCCTATTAGTGAGCCATGACTATCTATGAGAGCACTTTTCTCTCAATGCCATGAGCTGCCATTTTCTTTAACAGTCTTTGGTGTGGAACTCTATCAAAAGCCTTAATAAAATTTAAGTAAATAATATCAAATTCTTTATCGTGATCAACAGCCTCAAAAGCTTTACTGACGAAGGTTAATAAATTAGTTAGACAAGAACGGCCTCTCGTGAATCCATGCTGAGTATCATTAATCAAGTTATGCTTATCGAGATGGCTTCTTATAATCTCAGTATATTTGACTAGTAATTTGCCTACAATTGAGGTCAGGCTTATTGGGCGGTAATTTGACGGTAACAACTTGTCCCCTGCTTTAGAAATAGGAATTGCATTGGCCATCTTCCACATATCAGACAGATTTTTTTTTGCCACCGAAGTAGCTAGTATATTGTGCACCCCATATCCATCCTGTGGACGGTAGCACAAGAACATATCCATCCTGTGGACGGTAGCACAAGAACATATCCATCCTGTGGACGGTAGCACAAGAACATATCCATCCTGTGGACGGTAGCACAAGAACATATGGATACACAAAAGGCCTAGGAACTAGGCCCCAAAGGGTTAACAGGAATACATATGGATTTATATCTACATATCTATAGTTCACTTATCTGTTACAAGCAAATTTAGGAAATTTGCTTGGTATATCTGGTATCTTATTTTCATTAATAAGATATCTTGACATGTCACATAGGTTATTATACTGTCTGTCTCTGTATTCCTCAATAAGTGGACAATTAAGCACATAGTGTTCAAGAGAGTGACCTTATGCCTGATCACATAATTTACATTTAGTTTGATCATCATCTGTGTGTCTCCCAAACTGCCAGAAGTACTTGTAACCAAGCCTAAGCCTGGCCACTACAACATCAGTCAGTACTTGTAACCAAGACTAAGTCTGGCCACTACAACATCAGTCAGTACTTGTAACCAAGACTAAGTCTGGCCACTACAACATCAGTCAGCAACTGTAACCAAGACTAAGCCTGGCCACTACAACATCAGTCAGTACTTGTAACCAAGACTAAGTCTGGCCACTACAACATCAGTCAGTACTTGTAACCAAGACTAAGTCTGGCCACTACAACATCAGTCAGCAACTGTAACCAAGACTAAGCCTGGCCACTACAACATCAGTCAGTATTTGTAACCAAGACTAAGCCTGGCCACTACAACATCAGTCAGTACTTGTAACCAAGACTAAGTCTGGCCACTACAACATCAGTCAGTACTTGTAACCAAGACTAAGTCTGGCCACTACAACATCAGTCAGTACTTTTAACCAAGACTAAGCCTGGCCACTACAACATCAGTCAGTACTTGTAACCAAGACTAAGCCTGGCCACTGCAACATCAGTCAGTACTTGTAACCAAGACTAAGCCTGGCTACTACAACATCAGTCAGTACTTGTAACCAAGACTAAGTCTGGCCACTACAACATCAGTCAGTACTTGTAACCAAGACTAAGCCTGGCCACTACGACATCAGTCAGTACTTGTAACCAAGACTAAGCCTGGCCACTACAACATCAGTCAGTACTTGTAACCAAGACTAAGCCTGGCCACTACAACATCAGTCAGTACTTGTAACCAAGACTAAGCCTGGCCACTACAACATCAGTCAGTACATGTAACCAAGACTAAGCCTGGCCACTACAACATCAGTCAGTACTTGTAACCAAGCTTAAGCCTGGCCACTACAACATCAGTCAGTACTTGTAACCAAGACTAAGCCTGGCTACTACAACATCAGTCAGTACTTGTAACCAAGCTTAAGCCTGGCCACTACAACATCAATCAGTACTTGTAACCAAGCTTAAGCCTGGCCACTACAACATCAGTCAGTACTTGTAACCAAGCTTAAGCCTGGCCACTACAACATCAGTCAGTACTTGTAACCAAGCCTAAGCCTGGCCACTACAACATCAGTCAGTACTTGTAACCAAGACTAAGCGTGGCCACTACAACATCAGTCAGTACTTGTAACCAAGCTTAAGCCTGGCCACTACAACATCAGTCAGTACTTGTAACCAAGCCTAAGCCTGGCCACTACAACATCAGTCAGTACTTGTAACCAAGCTTAAGCCTGGCCACTACAACATCAGTCAGTACTTGTAACCAAGCTTAAGCCTGGCCACTACAACATCAGTCAGTACTTGTAACCAAGCTTAAGCCTGGCCACTACAACATCAGTCAGTACTTGTAACCAAGCTTAAGCCTGGCCACTACAACATCAGTCAGTACTTGTAACCAAGCCTAAGCCTGGCCACTACAACATCAGTCAGTACTTGTAACCAAGACTAAGCGTGGCCACTACAACATCAGTCAGTACTTGTAACCAAGCTTAAGCCTGGCCACTACAACATCAGTCAGTACTTGTAACCAAGCCTAAGCCTGGCCACTACAACATCAGTCAGTACTTGTAACCAAGACTAAGCCTGGCCACTACAACATCAGTCAGTACTTGTAACCAAGACTGAGCCTGGCCACTACAACATCAGTCAGTACTTGTAACCAGGACTAAGCCTGGCCACTACAACATCAGTCAGTACTTGTAACCAAGACTAAGCCTGGCCACTACAACATCAGTCAGTACTTGTAACCAAGACTAAGCCTGGCCACTACAACATCAGTCAGTACTTGTAACCAGGACTAAGCCTGGCCACTACAACATCAGTCAGTACTTGTAACCAAGACTAAGCCTGGCCACTACAACATCACTCAGTACTTGTAACCAAGACTAAGCCTGGCCACTACAACATCAGTCAGTACTTGTAACCAAGACTAAGCCTGGCCACTACAACATCGGTCAGTACTTGTAACCATGACTAAGCCTGGCCACTACAACATCAGTCAGTACTTATATTCAAGACTAAGCCTGGCTACTACAACATCAGTCAGTACTTGTAACCAAGACTAAGCCTGGCCACTACAACATCAGTCAGTACTTGTAACCAAGACTAAACCTGGCCACTGCAACATCAGTCAGTACTTGTAACCAAGACTAAGCCTGGCCACTACAACATCAGTCAGTACTTGTAACCAAGACTAAGCCTGGCCACTACAACATCAGTCAGTACTTGTAACCAAGACTAAGCCTGGCCACTACAACATCAGTCAGTACTTGTAACCAAGACTAAGCCTGGCCACTACAACATCAGTCAGTACTTGTAACCAAGACTAAGCCTGGCCACTACAACATCAGTCAGTACATGTAACCAAGACTAAGCCTGGCCACTACAACATCAGTCAGTACTTGTAACCAAGCTTAAGCCTGGCCACTACAACATCAGTCAGTACTTGTAACCAAGCTTAAGCCTGGCCACTACAACATCAGTCAGTACTTGTAACCAAGCCTAAGCCTGGCCACTACAACATCAGTCAGTACTTGTAACCAAGCTTAAGCCTGGCCACTACAACATCAGTCAGTACTTGTAACCAAGCTTAAGCCTGGCCACTACAACATCAGTCAGTACTTGTAACCAAGCTTAAGCCTGGCCACTACAACATCAGTCAGTACTTGTAACCAAGCTTAAGCCTGGCCACTACAACATCAGTCAGTAATTGTAACCAAGACTAAGCCTGGCCACTACAACATCAGTCAGTACTTGTAACCAAGACTAAGCCTGGCCACTACAACATCAGTCAGTACTTGTAACCAAGCTTAAGCCTGGCCACTACAACATCAGTCAGTACTTGTAACCAAGCCTAAGCCTGGCCACTACAACATCAGTCAGTCTGTTCACATTGCAAGTTGCTCCATAAACATATTTATCTACGTTCATGTTATCATAGTGGGTTATAGATCTACTCAGGCTTCTAACTGCATTCATATAGCAATCATTTTCATTATTTACTTCTCTCCTAATATTATTCCTAATGCTAGACACAGTTATACCAAAGTTATATTCTAGTGTTTTTGGGTATGCTCAAATGAGGAAAAACTGTGGACTAAAATCACAAGGGTATTAAAAGAGGACAACATCAAAGCTGCTTTCATAGAAAACCTGGAAGCTTTCTACAACAGATGGGAACATAAAATGTCTGGGCTGAATGGTACTGCCCTTGATACTGGCCATGTAGTCATAAACTGTAAGGCTGGAGGTGATGTCCTGGTAGTCAGTAAATGTGGGGCTGATAGTGCTGTCCTGGGAGACAGTAATGGTGAAGCTGGAGGTGCTGTCCTGGGAGACAGTAATGGTGAAGCTGGAGGTGCTGTCCTGGGAGACAGTAATGGTGAAGCTGGAGGTGTCCTGGGAGACAGTAATGGTGAAGCTGGAGGTGCTGTCCTGGGAGACAGAAATGGTGAAGCTGGAGATACTGTCCTGGGAGACAGAAATGGTGAAGCTGGAGGTGCTGTCCTGGGAGACAGAAATGGTGAAGCTGGAGATACTGTCCTGGGAGACAGTAATGGTGAAGCTGGAGGTGCTGTCCTGGGAGACAGAAATGGTGAAGCTGGAGATACTGTCCTGGGAGACAGAAATGGTGAAGCTGGAGATATTGTCCAGGGAGTCGGGAATTATACGCAGGAAGGAATACATATAAATGACCTCATAGGGGACAGGAGCCATAGTAGGGAAACAAGTGTAGTCAAAGATAAGATAAAACCAATATTGCAAACTAGAAATACCGCAGGAAATAGCAAACAAGAGGACTCCAATAGCAATAGTGAGGATAAATTACCAAAAACAACTGGTGGGAGCTCCATTGTTGGTGCTAGGGAGGATAGAAGTAAGACAGGGAAACATGCACCAACAGGGAATACAGTCACAGAAACCCAAGGCAAGCGGAAACCAAGCCTGTGCACATACTATGCACTTGGTATCTGCTGGCATGGGAAATCTGGAAAAACAGATGGGACATGCAACTATGACCACCCTAGAAAATGCCATGCCCATATGAAAACAGGAAAATGCAAACTCCCTTCCTGTAAGCTTTTTCACCCTGAAATGTGTACCTCTTCAGTACAGGAAAGACTGTGCTATAACTTAAATTGCCAGGCATACCATCTAAAGGGGATAAAAAGATACAAAACATCCAGGCCAGGGGAAAACCTGGGTAGCCACAGCCACTCAAGAGGGAGAGGTTTTTTAGTGCCAGGAAGGAAAAAAAACTGGCAGGAAATGGCAGAAATCGTACACCAAATCCAGTCATTCCTGGAGTGGAACCACAGTCGATGGCCTCCACTCCAAACCAACAGATACAGATACTAATGCCGGAAAAAAAATCCCCCCCCAGTACCAACAATACCACCAGTCCGATAACATTCTTCTTTGCAAATATACAGGGTCTAAAGCCAGCTACAAACAACAAAATACCTTTCATCCGTGGACTGCTTGCAGAGGCAAAGGCAATGTTCGCGGCTTTCACTGAGACCCACATAAAGGATCACTTGGACAACGAAGTATGGATCCCAGGTTACAACCTATACAGATGTGACAGAGTGAACAGGCAAAAGGGGGGGGGTTGGCCTGTACATTGCAGAGTCACTTGTTTGCACAGAACTGCTTAATGCCTCAAATGACGTAGTGGAAGTTTTAGCAGTAAAGGTCGAGAACCAAAACCTAGTCATTGTGGTAGTCTACAAGCCTCCGGATGCAACATCCCAGCAATTCCAGGAACAGCTGTTAAAAATTGACCACTGTCTGGAAAATCTTCCAGCTCCTGCACCCAACATCTTGCTCCTGGGGGATTTCAACTTAAGGCACCTAAAATGGAGGAATATAGCAAATAATATTGTTGCAGAAATAACACCAGGAGGCAGCTCTGATGAAAACTCACACTCACACGAGCTTTTAAATCTCTGCACAAAATTCAATTTAAACCAGCAAATAATAGAGCCTACAAGACTGGAGAATACACTAGACCTCATCTTCACTAACAATGATGATCTGATAAGAAATGTCACCATATCAAAAACAATATACTCAGATCACAACATAATTGAGGTTCAGACATGTATGCATGGAGCCCCAGACCGACAAAATGAGACTAGTCATGAGGGAGCATTCACCAAATTCAACTTCAATAACAAAAACATAAAGTGGGACCAAGTAAACCAAGTCCTAACCGATATAAGCTGGGAAGATATACTAAGCAACACAGACCCAAACTTATGCCTAGAACAGATTAACTCGGTGGCACTCGATGTATGCACAAGGCTTATTCCTCTAAGAAAAAGGAGGAGTAGATGTAAAATAGAAAGAGACAGGCGCTCCCTTTACAGGCGACGGAAAAGAATAACAGAGCGGCTAAAAGAGGTCAATATATCTGAAATGCGCAGGGAGACACTGGTCAGAGAAATAGCAAGCATCGAACTTAAGCTAAAAGAATCCTTTAGGAGTCAGGAATCGCGGGAAGAACTAAAAGCCATAAATGAAATCGAAAGAAACCCAAAGTATTTCTTCTCCTATGCCAAATCAAAATCGAGAACAACGTCCAGTATTGGGCCCCTACTTAAACAAGATGGGTCCTACACAGATGACAGCAAGGAAATGAGTGAGCTACTCAAGTCCCAATATGACTCAGTTTTTAGCAAGCCGCTAACCAGACTGAGAGTCGAAGACCAAAATGAATTTTTTATGAGAGAGCCACAAAATTTGACTAACACAAGCCTATCCGATGTTATCCTGACGCCAAATGACTTCGAACAGGCGATAAATGACATGCCCATGCACTCTGCCCCAGGGCCAGACTCATGGAACTCTGTGTTCATCAAGAACTGCAAGAAGCCCCTATCACGAGCCTTTTCCATCCTATGGAGAGGGAGCATGGACACGGGGGTCGTCCCTCAGTTACTAAAAACAACAGACATAGCCCCACTCCACAAAGGGGGCAGTAAAGCAACAGCAAAGAACTACAGACCAATAGCACTAACATCCCATATCATAAAAATCTTTGAAAGGGTCCTAAGAAGCAAGATCACCACCCATCTAGAAACCCATCAGTTACACAACCCAGGGCAACATGGGTTTAGAACAGGTCGCTCCTGTCTGTCTCAACTACTGGATCACTACGACAAGGTCCTAAATGCACTAGAAGACAAAAAGAATGCAGATGTAATATATACAGACTTTGCAAAAGCCTTCGACAAGTGTGACCATGGCGTAATAGCGCACAAAATGCGCGCTAAAGGAATAACAGGAAAAGTCGGTCGATGGATCTATAATTTCCTCACTAACAGAACACAGAGAGTAGTCGTCAACAGAGTAAAGTCCGAGGCAGCTACGGTGACAAGCTCTGTCCCACAAGGCACAGTACTAGCTCCCATCTTGTTCCTCATCCTCATATCCGACATAGACAAGGATGTCAGCCACAGCACCGTGTCTTCCTTTGCAGATGACACCCGAATCTGCATGACAGTGTCTTCCATTGCAGACACTGCAAGGCTCCAGGCGGACATCAACCAAATCTTTCAGTGGGCTGCAGAAAACAATATGAAGTTCAACGATGAGAAATTTCAATTACTCAGATATGGTAAACATGAGGAAATTAAATCTTCATCAGAGTACAAAACAAATTCTGGCCACAAAATAGAGCGAAACACCAACATCAAAGACCTAGGAGTGATTATGTCGGAGGATCTCACCTTCAAGGACCATAACATTGTATCAATCGCATCTGCTAGAAAAATGACAGGATGGATAATGAGAACCTTCAAAACTAGGGAGGCCAAGCCCATGATGACACTCTTCAGGTCACTTGTTCTATCTAGGCTGGAATATTGCTGCACTCTAACAGCACCTTTCAAGGCAGGTGAAATTGCCGACCTAGAAAATGTACAGAGAACTTTCACGGCGCGCATAACGGAGATAAAACACCTCAATTACTGGGAGCGCTTGAGGTTTCTAAACCTGTATTCCCTGGAACGCAGGAGGGAGAGATACATGATTATATACACCTGGAAAATCCTAGAGGGACTAGTACCAAACTTGCACTAGATGTCCTCATCCACAAAGTAGGCAACAACCTAAGATTTCAAGTTTTCGGAAACCTACCAATAAAAATGATCTCACACACTTGTATTCCAGTCAAGATACTAAGACCAAAAGAGGCATCGTCATCAGTTTTTTCCTAAGAGCATACCGAATTTGTAGTCCTGAGTTTCTTGATGAGGAACGTACACACATTCACCAAACCTTCACTGATTTACATTTTCCCTCCTTTTTCATCAAAGACTGCAAGAAAAGAGCTCTTCAGATCAATAATTCTCCATGCACCAACACCACTCCCAACAAAGTTATAATTCTTCCCAACAGCCAGGCTGCACTGAATGTTTTTAAAGTACTTTCACAAGCTAACCCCAGAGTCGCCATCACTTCCAGCACTTTGATAAAGGATCTAACCAGAACAAAATCCAAGCACCACGAACCATTCAACGCAGGGGTTTACACTATACCCTGTGGAGGCTGCGACAACATTTATGTAGGTGAAACAGCAAGAAACCTCGCCATGAGGCATGTAGGAACGATAACTTGAACAACGCCTGTGTACAACACCGAAATTCCACCAATCCTCTTATGAAGTTCAGAGACGCCGAATCAGTGATCAAAGAAACCAATTTCTGCAGACGCAAGTGTCTTGAATTTTCACTAATAGCTGTTTCTAATACAATTAAACAAAACAAAGGCAGCTTCACCATCTCTGAAGTCTTAGCAAGACTCCTCCTGAAAACAGTAAACCCTGCCATCACATAGTCTCCTGTTAATACTACACAAGCACAGTACATTGAAACAGGTCTTCTCTATCCAGCCTCCAATAGAAATATTTGTCTAACCTATTTTTATGTTACCCAAGTTATAGCTTTCATATCCTTTTACTCTTGTGCAAGTTAATTTGTTCTAACGTATTACTACTACTACTACTACTACTGCAACTTACATCACTACTGCTACTACTACCACTACTAGTATTGCACCTCACTCTGAGCCTATATATACCCTCTTTGTCCATGTACTGTTACTCAATTAAAGAGAGAAATAAAGGGAATAAGAAAAGCAAAAAGAGATTATGAGGTTAAAGTTGCAAGAGAATCGAAGACTAACCCAAAAAGATTCTTTCAGATACACAGAAGTAAGATCAGGGACAAGATAGGCCCACTATAAAGTTACTCGGGTCAGCTCACAGACAGTGATAAGGAAATGTGTAGAATTTTTAACACATACTTCCTCTCAGTTTTTACTCAGGAAGATACTAGCGATATTCCAGAAATAATAAATTATGTAGAACAGGATGATAATAAACTATGCACAATTAGGGTCACAAGTGACATGGTCCTTAGGCAAATTGATAAATTAAAATCTAACAAATCCCCAGGCCCTGATGAACTGTACACAAGGGTTCTAAAGGAATGTAAAGAGGAGCTTAGCAAACCTCTGGCTAATCTTTTCAGTATATCACTACAGACTGGCATGGTGCCAGGTAAGTGGAAAATGGCAAATGTGATACCTATTTTCAAAGCAGGTTAGTTAGTTAGTTAGTTAAATATTCGCCGGTATTCTCCCGGCCCGGGCCTTGTCCAAGTGGTGGCCGGCCTTGGCTCCCTCTTTAGGGAATGTCTGAGACCTAAGTCTCCCATGGGAGGAGGCACAAGTACCTCCTCATCTTTGGGACCAACTGTCCCCAGGCCTAGCCACAAGCTAGGCCTCTCTGGTCTGCCATCCCCGTCCCAAGGGGGCAAATGGGAATGACAGTCTTATGAGCTAAAGGCTCGGGCTCAGGCACCTACCCTACCCTAGAAGGGCTGGGCATGGTGTCGATCTCAAAGCAGGTTTATTATTATTATTAAAGATCAGCCGGTATTCTCCCGGCCCGGGCCTTTTCCAAGTGGTGGCCCGGCTTTGGCTCCCTCTTTAGGGAGTGTCTGAGACCTAAGTCTCCCATGGGAGGAGGCACAAGTACCTCCTCATCTTTGGGACCAACTGTCCCCAGGCCTAGCCACAAGCTAGGCCTCTCTGGTCTGCCATCCCCGCCTCAAGGGGGCTAATGGGAATGACAGTCTTATGAGCTAAAGGCTCGGGCTCAGGCACCTACCCTACCCTAGAGGGGTTAGGCATGGTGTCGATCTCAAAGCAGGTGACAGGTCCTTAGCTTCGAACTATAGACAAATAAGCCTAACCTCCATACTGGGAAAATTTATGGAATCAATAATTGCCGAGGCAGTTCGTAGCCACCTTGAAAAGCATAAATTAATCAACGAATCTCAGCATGGTTTTACAAAGGGGCGTTCCTGCCTTACGAATTTATTAACTTTTTTTCACTAAGGTATTTGAGGAGGTAGATCATGGTAATGAATATGATATTGTGTATATGGACTTCAGTAAGGCTTTTGACAGGGTCCCACATCAGAGACTATTGAAGAAAATTAAGGCACATGGAATAGGAGGACCCAGATAGAGGCATGGTTGACAAATAGGCAGCAGAGAGTTTGCATAAATGGGTAGAAATCAGAGTGGGGAAGCATCACGAATGGTGTTCCACAGGGGTCAGTGTAAGCCCCCTGTTGTTCACAATCTACATAAACGACATTGATGAGGGCATAAAGAGCGACATAAGCAAGTTTGCCGATGACACCAAAATAGGCCGTCGAATTCATTCTGACGAGGATATTAGAGCACTACAGGAAGATTTAGACTATGCTGCTCAGTTCTGGTCACCGTATTACAGAATGGATATAAATGCTCTGGAAAATGTACAAAGGAGGATGACAAAGTTGATCCCATGTACCAGAAATCTTCCCTATGAGGATAGACTGAGGTCCCTGAATCTGCACTCTGTGTGGAAAATATATAGTATATTTTCCGAAAATAGTGTATTTGTATGTAAATTAATAAAATTATTGTATTTAATAAAAATTATATAAAAAATGGGAAGCTCGGCGCCTGCGCTGACGAGCAGGGAGGACTCGCCATTGTGTTTTGAATGGAGTACAAACACGTTAATGTAAGGTGTATAATATTCGTCGCTCTAGAGGTTATATTGGGCTTACACCTCTCAAATAGGAGCCGAAATTGTTGGATGTGCATTTCTGCATAATTTGAGCATTAAATCGATGTACAAGACAGCTCCAGGAACCTCAGATAAGCTATCTAAATTGTTTGTAATTCTGGCCAGTGTTATCATCATAAATTTAGTTAGAGGGAGGTTTTTGAGTATTATACACAGTAATCTATGACTAATTGGTGAGTGGTATGATTATAAATTCTCCTTCTGTTATATAAATGTGTATATGTAATCATTTATTAATTTCAATATACAGTCCACAAAAATTATAATAATTTTACCAGAATTCCTGGTGTGTATGTACATTTCATTTGCAATTAAAGGTCTAGAGCAACTTGTGGAGAGATAGATGGTAGGTATCGAAGGGGGACATTTTTGCGACCTAGGTGTCCTAAAAATTCCTACTTGTCTCTGCAACTTTGATAAATAATAATCTTAGTTACAATTTCCTTGTATGTATGTAATGAGATTCATCCAGGTAAATGCAATTTTCCACGCTCTCTACAAAGGTGTAGAATTAGGGGGGATATGATTGAGGTGTATAAATGGAAGACAGGAATAAATAAAGGGGATGTAAATAACACGCTGAAAATATCTAGCCAAGACAGGACTCGCAGTAATGGTTTTAAGTTGGAAAAATTCAGATTCAGGAAGGATATAGGAAAGTACTGGTTTGGTAATAGAGTTGTGGATGAGTGGAACAAACTCCCAAGTACAGTTGTAGATTTGTAGATGAATGGTTCAGAGAACCGACATGTTGATAAATTAGACACATGTGCAACTCTTGGGTATCTTTATTGAGGAAACGTTTCGCCACACAGTGGCTTCATCAGTCCATACAAAGGAGAATCTTGAAGAACAGGAGGGGAATGAGGTAATCAGTCCCTCAAGCTTGAGTCGATGTGGTCAGTCCATCAATCTTGAATGGATTGATGGACTGACCACATCGACTCAAGGTTGAGGGACTGATTACCTCATTCTCCTCCTGTTCTTCACCATTCTTCTTTGTATGGACTGATGAAGCCACTGTGTGGCGAAACGTTTCCTCAATAAAGATACCCAAGAGTTGTTCATGTGTCTAATTTGTCCATTGCCAGTGACCCGGTGGGGCGGGCCCAGGAGGCTGAGGCAGCACATCAAATGTACCTGTGAGAGACCTAACTCCCAGTCATAGCACACCCCCCACTGACGTCACTGTGAAGGCCTACTAAGGGGCCCTAAATGTGGTGGCAAGGGTCGAGCCACAGCTCCTGACCCATGTACTCACCTAAATGTGGTGGCAAGGGTCGAGCCACAGCTCCTGACCAATGTACTCACCTAAATGTGGTGGCAAGGGTCGAGCCACAGCTCCTGACCCATGTACTCACCTAAATGTGGTGGCAAGGGTCGAGCCACAGCTCCTGACCCATGTACTCGCCTAAATGTGGTGGCAAGGGTCGAGCCACAGCTCCTGACCCATGTACTCACCTAAATGTGGTGGCAAGGGTCGAGCCACAGCTCCTGACCCATGTACTCTCCTAAATGTGGTGGCAAGGGTCGAGCCACAGCTCCTGACCCATGTACTCACCTAAATGTGGTGGCAAGGGTCGAGCCACAGCTCCTGACCCATGTACTCACCTAAATGTGGTGGCAAGGGTCGAGCCACAGCTCCTGACCCATGTACTCACCTGTATTTGGTGGAAATGGTTGAGTCATAGCTCCTGGTGCTACATACAGTTGGAACAGTCTGAAATAGCATATAAGAATTTTATAATAAATTTAAAAGCGATTTGCTGGTAAATTTCAATGGATTATAAGAATCATGTTTAAATATATATATTACTTATCCCCAAAGGGCACTCAAAATTTCTAGAAGCTTTCTTGGTATTATTCATTCTTGCTTAGTTAGTTAGTTAGTTAAAGATTAGCCGGTATTCTCCCGGCCCGGGCCTTGTCCAAGTGGTGGCCCGCCCTTGGCTCCCTCTTTAGGGAGTGTCTGAGACCTAAGTCTCCCATGGGAGGAGGCACAAGTACCTCCTCATCTTTGGGACCAACTGTCCCCAGGCCTAGCCACAAGCTAGGCCTCTCTGGTCTGCCATCCCCGCCCCAAGGGGGCTAATGGGAATGACAGTCTTATGAGCTAAAGGCTCGGGCTCAGGCACCTACCCTACCCTAGAAGGGTTAGACATGGTGTCGATGTTCATTCTTGCAAATGTGAGATTTTCATAATTAAAAATTTTTGGTAAATTTTTAAAACGTTTAAAGGACTTATGTAATTTCTTTATAGAATAAAGGTCATCTTAGCAGAAATTAAGAAAATAAAAGCATTTATTAAAGATTAGTATTACTTTAAGAAGAATTTATAAAAACTTACAAATTTATGATATTAATAATATATATATTATTTTTTTTTTTAATATACTTTAGTTACCGAGAGAAATTTATCAACAATTATGATCACGGGGAGCGCTAAGCCCGTAGGATTACACAGCGTATGTGTTGGGGGGATGGAAAGTATTCAAACTCACTTTTTTTTATTTTATTTAAAACTCAGGTACAAAATATATGGGTACATAATTAATATGTAACAAGACACTGGAAGTGAATTAGTTAGTTAAATATTAGCCGGTATTCTCCCGGCCCGGGCCTTGTCCAAGTGGTGGCCCGGCCTTGGCTCCCTCTTTAGGGAGTGTCTGAGACCTAAGTCTCCCATGGGAGGAGGCACAAGTACCTCCTCATCTTTTGGACCAACTGTCCCCAGGCCTAGCCACAAGCTAGGCCTCTCTGGTCTGCCATCCCCGCCACAAGGGGGCTAATGGGAATGACAGTCTTATGAGCTAAAGGCTCGGGCTCAGGCACCTACCCTACCCTAGAAGAGCTGGGCATGGTGTTGATCACTGGAAGTGAACAATAATCAACTGTGACTACACAAACTACTGAAAGAAGCACATATACAGTGGACCCCCGCTTAACGATCACCTCCCAATGCGGCCAATTATGTAAGTGTATTTATGTAAGTGCGTTTGTACGTGTATGTTTGGGGGTCTGAAATGGACTAATCTACTTCACAATATTCCTTATGGAAACAAATTCGGTCAGTACTGGCACCTGAACATACTTCTGGAGTGAAAAAATATCGTTAACCGGGGGTCCACTAATGACATAATGACATCAGAACTGACTTCACTCAGATCAAACACTGCTCCTACGTACTGTGCTTCACATGAACACTGCTCCTACGTACTGTGCTTCACATGAACACTGCTTCTACGTACTGTGCTTCACATGAACACTGCTTCTACGTACTGTGCTTCACATGAACACTGCTCCTACGTACTGTGCTTCACATGAACATTGCTCCTACGTACTGTGCTTCACATGAACACTGCTCCTACGTACTGTGCTTCACATGAACACTGCTCCTACGTACTGTGCTTCACATGAACACTGCTCCTACGTACTGTGCTTCACATGAACACTGGTCCTACATACTGTGCTTCACATGAACATTGCTCCTACGTACTGTGCTTCACATGAACACTGCTCCTACGTACTGTGCTTCACATGAACACTGCTTCTACGTACTGTGCTTCACATGAACACTGCTCCTACGTACTGTGCTTCACATGAACACTGCTCCTACGTACTGTGCTTCACATGAACACTGCTTCTACGTACTGTGCTTCACATGAACACTGCTCCTACGTACTGTGCTTCACATAAACACTGCTCCTACGTACTGTGCTTCACATGAACACTGCTCCTACGTACTGTGCTTCACATGAACACTGCTTCTACGTACTGTGCTTCACATGAACACTGCTTCTACGTACTGTGCTTCACATGAACACTGCTGCTACGTACTGTGCTTCATATGAACACTGCTTCTACGTACTGTGCTTCACACGAACACTGCTCCTACGTACTGTGCTTCACATGAACACTGTGGAAAATTACATTTATCTGAATGTATCATTATGTACATAACAGTAAATGAACAAAGATAATTAATATTTATCAGTTAGACAAGCAGGTATCTGGGACACCTAGGTCGCAAAAAATGTTCCCCTTCGATACCTACCACTGTCATATCCACAAGTTGCTCTGGACCTATTTATTATAAATGAAATGTACATACACCAGGAATGTTGGTAAATATATAAATTTGTGGACTGTATATTAAATTAATAAAGGATTATATATATACACACCTCAATATATATACATATACATACACACATATATATACATATATATACATACATATATATACATATATATACACACCTCAATATATAAAACACCTCAATTGATCGACACCATGCCTAACCCTTCTAGGGTAGGGTAGGTGCCTGAGCCCGAGCCTTTAGCTCATAAGACTGTCATTCCCATTAGCCCCCTTGGGGCGGGGATGGCAGACCAGAGAGGCCTAGCTTGTGGCTAGGCCTGGGGACAGTTGGTCCCAAAGATGAGGAGGTACTTGTGCCTCCTCCCATGGGAGACTTAGGTCTCAGACACTCCCTAAAGAGGGAGCCAAGGCCGGGCCACCACTTGGACAAGGCCCGGGCCGGGAGAATGCCGGCTAATCTTTAATAATAATAATAAACACCTCAATTACTGGGAGCGCTTGAGGTTTCTAAACCTGTATTCCCTGGAACGCAGGAGGGAGAGATACATGATTATATACACCTGGAAAATCCTAGAGGGACTAGTACCGAACTTGCACACGAAAATCACTCACTACGAAAGCAAAAGACTTGGCAGACGATGCACCATCCCCCCAATGAAAAGCAGGGGTGTCACTAGCACGTTAAGAGACCATACAATAAGTGTCAGGGGCCCGAGACTGTTCAACTGCCTCCCAGCACACATAAGGGGGATTACCAACAGACCCATGGCAGTCTTCAAGCTGGCACTGGACAAGCACCTAAAGTCAGTTCCGGATCAGCCGGGCTGTGGCTCGTATGTTGGTTTGCGTGCAGCCAGCAGCAACAGCCTGGTTGATCAGGCTCTGATCCACCAGGAGGCCTGGTCTCAGACCGGGCCGCGGGGGCGTTGACCCCCGGAACTCTCTCCAGGTAAACTCCAGGTAGTATAACACTGGTGTAGTATAACACTGGGTGTAGTATAACACTGGTGTAGTATAACACTGGGTGTAGTATAACACTGGGTGTAGTATAACACTGGGTGTAGTATAACACTGGGTGTTGTATAACACTGGGTGTAGTATAACACTGGGTGTTGTATAACACTGGTGTAGTATAACGCTGGTGTAGTATAACACTGGTGTAGTATAACACTGGGTGTAGTATAACACTGGTGTAGTATAACACTGGTGTAGTATAACACTGGGTGTAGTATAACACTGGGTGTTGTATAACACTGGTGTAGTATAACGCTGGTGTAGTATAACACTGGTGTAGTATAACACTGGGTGTAGTATAACACTGGTGTAGTATAACACCGGGTGTAGTATAACACTGGGTGTAGTATAACACTGGTGTAGTATAACGCTGGGTGTAGTATAACACTGGTGTAGTATAACACTGGTGTAGTATAACACTGGGTGTAGTATAACACTGGTGTAGTATAACACTGGTGTAGTATAACACTGGTGTAGTATAACACTGGTGTAGTATAACACTGGTGTAGTATAACACTGTAGTATAACACTGGTGTAGTATAACACTGGTGTAGTATAACACTGGTGTAGTATAACACTGGGTGTAGTATAACACTGGTGTAGTATAACGCTGGGTGTAGTATAACACTGGTGTAGTATAACACTGGTGTAGTATAACACTGGTGTAGTATAACACCGGGTGTAGTATAACACTGGGTGTAGTATAACACTGGTGTAGTATAACGCTGGGTGTAGTATAACACTGGTGTAGTATAACACTGGTGTAGTATAACACTGGGTGTAGTATAACACTGGTGTAGTATAACACTGGTGTAGTATAACACTGGTGTAGTATAACACTGGTGTAGTATAACACTGGTGTAGTATAACACTGGTGTAGTATAACACTGGGTGTAGTATAACACTGGTGTAGTATAACACTGGTGTAGTATAACACTGGTGTAGTATAACACTGGTGTAGTATAACACTGGGTGTAGTATAACACTGGGTGTAGTATAACACTGGTGTAGTATAACACTGGTGTAGTGTAACACTGGTGTAGTATAACACTGGTGTAGTATAACACTGGTGTAGTATAACACTGGTGTAGTATAACACTGGTGTAGTATAACACTGGGTGTAGTATAACACTGGTGTAGTATAACACTGGTGTAGTATAACACTGGGTGTAGTATAACACTGGTGCAGTATAACACTGGTGTAGTGTAACACTGGGTGTAGTATAACACCGGTGTAGTATAACACTGGTGCAGTATAACACTGGTGTAGTATAACACTGGTGTAGTATAACACTGGGTGTAGTATAACACTGGTGTAGTATAACACTGGTGTAGTATAACACTGGGTGTAGTATAACACTGGTGTAGTATAACACTGGGTGTAGTATAACACTGGGTGTAGTATAACACTGGGTGTAGTGTAACACTGACGTCACTGTGAAGGGCCCACTAAGGGGCCCTCCGTTGCCCCCACTGACGTCACTGTGAAGGGCCCACTAAGGGGCCCTTCGTTGCCCCCACTGACGTCACTGTGAAGGGCCCACTAAGGGGCCCTTCGTTGCCCCCACTGACGTCACTGTGAAGGGCCCACTAAGGGGCCCTTCGTTGCCCCCACTGACGTCACTGTGAAGGGCCCACTAAAAGGCCCTCTGTTGCCCCCACTGACATCACTGTGAAGGGCCCACTAAGGGGCCCTCCCCAGTGACGTCACTGTGAAGACCTACTAAGGGGCCCTAAATGTGGTGGCAAGGGTCGAGCCACAGCTCCTGACCCATGTACTCACCTAAATGTGGTGGCAAGGGTCGAGCCACAGCTCCTGACCCATGTACTCACCTAAATGTGGTGGCAAGGGTCGAGCCACAGCTCCTGACCCATGTACTCACCTGTATTTAGTGGAAATGGTTGAGTCACAGCTCCTGGTGCTACATACAGTTGAAACAGTCTGAAATAGCTTCTATGAAGATAAGATTTTTATAATCAACTTAAAAATCTTTTACTGGTAAACTTTAAGAAATTATAAGAAACATATTCCCCCAGTAATGTTTATATTTATTATTATTATTATTAGCCGCAAAGGGCATTCAAAAATTTTTCTAGACATTTTAATGATTAATAAATGGGCACAAAAGGTGAGATTTTTGTAAATAAAAGATTTTAGTAAATTTTAAAAGGATGGAAAAGACTTATGTAATTTCTTTGTAAACTTAAGGTTTTCTTAAGAGAAGTTGTGAGAATAAAAGTACTTATTAATGCTTATTATTATCTTAAGAAGAATTTATAAAATCTTTTAAATTTATGTTATTAATAACATATATATTGTTTATTTTTTTAATATACTTTAGTTACCGAGAGAAATTTGTCAACAATTATGATCATGGGGAGCGCTAAGCCCGTAGGATTGCACATCGTATGTGTTGGGGGGATGGAAGGTATTCCAACTCCAGGGAACCGGAGCACAGCTCCAGTTCCTTGGATCAAGATCCCCTCA
>NC_091389.1:4368902-4382558 GCF_038502225.1 Cherax quadricarinatus | reverse complement strand
TGAGGATACAGATTAATGGGTGTATGGGGAAGGAAATTGCAATGGGAAGAGGCCTTAGACAGGGATGCCCCATGTCCCAAATATTGTTTGCGTGTTTCCAGGACCCCTTTTATAGAATGGTTGACCGTAGCTTATGTACGCCATGTGCGGGAAGTGTGGGGGGTGGGAGGGCCTGGCCGGGGTTAATTGGATATGTTGACGACACCACTGTTCTCTTTCGTGCAGGGATGTCAATGAGAGTGTTGGACGAGGTGGTGCAATTATTTGGAAGTGCCACGGGTATGCAGGTAAATAGTGCGAAGTCAAGGTGCATGGGGTTGGGTTCTTGGGTGGGGGGTGTGGGGGCGAGATGTAATGTTGTTAAAGAATGGGCGGTGTCTTTAAAGATTTGTGGTATTATTTATAGGGATGACATGGTTGCGGCGCGGGAGGAAAATTCGGATAGGTTATTGGAAGGGATCGTGGGGCGTCTAGGTGTTCGGAGACCCCAGCACCTAACTCTGATACAGCGAGTGATAGTCGTGAACATTTTATTGTATAGTAAGGTTTGGTATGTTGCAGCTGTGTTCCCAATTACAGGGACAGCGATTGCGGGGATACTAAGACGGGTGTACAAATTTTTATGGGGTTCACGTTGTGATTGGTTACGGAGGGAGGTTGTAATGTTACCTGTAAGTCAGGGTGGGTTGGGGTTGTTGGATTTGAGACGGAGGGCTAAATGTGTGTTCATTAAATGGGAAGTGTTGCGTGAGGGTGTGAACGCGGGGCGTTTGGGAAGGATACACGACAGGCTGGGTATGTGGTATCGAGGAATGGAGTTGAGGGAATGTGAAATAGTTTTGAGGGCTGTTATGTTGGTTAGGGAACTGAGAAAGGTTCGTATAAGGGTTTTGTGTAGGTTACTTGTAGGTAGGTGCGTTGTCCCAGTTGAGGGTTTGTTCCCCATGTATGCGTGGAAGAGTATTTGGTTTAGATTTAGTAAATTGAAGTTAAAACCTCGGGCGCGTGAGGTGATGTTTCGTTTTCTGCATGGGATCCTTCCGTCTGGTGAGATATTACGAAACAGACAGGTTGTAGAGGGCGGGGGGTGTGGTATCTGTGGAGGGGATGAGACAGCGTTCCATGTAGTTTACTTTTGTGAAGGGCTAGAGGAGGTTAGGTGCTGGTTAAGTAGGTTGGTACAGAGGGTGGGGGGCCGTGGGGTGTCGGTTTTGCGTGCTCTAAGTCTAGATATGGGTGGGTTAGACGAGGGTGTCATAAGAGCTTTAGATTATATCATGGTAGATTATATATATATGTCGTGGGTGATGAGGGGGAGAGGGGATAGTGAGGAGAGAAGAAAGGTTCTTGCGGTAACGTTCTATAGTACGAGGTGTCGTAACAGAGATTTGTATGGGAGGAGGTGGGATCAGGCTTTCTCAGAGGGGTATAGAATGCTAACGTTAGGGATTCTCGTAAATCTGTGATTGGATATGAGTGAATGAAGGGGTTTTCATAGGTTGGAGGGAGTCAGGGGGCAACAGCGGGCTCGCCTCCCTGGGGGGGAGGGTCGTGAGAGTGTTGTGAATGTGGGTTTGGAATGGTTTCCTGGTTTTCATTGGGACTTTATGGCATCCAAGTGTGGATGTAGAGCTCAAGGTCTCGTTATGGTAGATATAACACTTTTCAGAATATAGGTATAATATAGTAGATTTATGTATAATTATGATGTGTATCAGTCTTGTACAACATGATTCTTGAGAAATAAGTTATTTGCGACATGCAGTGTGTTTTAGTTTGTATTTATGTTACGTGCTGGGTTTTTGCACGATGAGAGATACTTATATCCTGTTTTGCATTGTGCATACAGTGCATATGATTAATGTGATTTTGTGAAAATTTTTGTGTACGTGTGGGTGTGTGTGTGGATGTGGGTGTGGGTGTGTGTGTGTGGGTGTGTATGTGTATATAAATAAATATATATCTCTTTCTATTGTATTGAGCCTTTGTCATGGGTCAGACGTTATGTAATACTTTATATACGCATGATTGATTCTTTTTAAAGTTTATAATTAAGGTCTGTACCCTGATACCGGTTTGGTGTTCATGCAAGTTCTTGATGTTAAGTTTTAGTCTGTATGGTATACAGACATATCTAGACAGTTTAGTCTGTATGGTATACAGACATATCTAGACAGTTTAGTCTGTATGGTATACAGACATATCTAGACAGTTTAGTCTGTATGGTATACAGACATATCTAGACAGTTTAGTCTGTATGGTATACAGACATATCTAGACAGTTTAGTCTGTATGGTATACAGACATATCTAGACAGTTTAGTCTGTATGGTATACAGACATATCTAGACAGTTTAGTCTGTATGGTATACAGACATATCTAGACAGTTTAGTCTGTATGGTATACAGACATATCTAGACAGTTTAGTCTGTATGGTATACAGACATATCTAGACAGTTTAGTCTGTATGGTATACAGACATATCTAGACAGTTTAGTCTGTATGGTATACAGACATATCTAGACAGTTTAGTCTGTATGGTATACAGACATATCTAGACAGTTTAGTCTGTATGGTATACAGACATATCTAGACAGTTTAGTCTGTATGGTATACAGACATATCTAGACAGTTTAGTCTGTATGGTATACAGACATATCTAGACAGTTTAGTCTGTATGGTATACAGACATATCTAGACAGTTTAGTCTGTATGGTATACAGACATATCTAGACAGTTTAGTCTGTATGGTATACAGACATATCTAGACAGTTTAGTCTGTATGGTATACAGACATATCTAGACAGTTTAGTCTGTATGGTATACAGACATATCTAGACAGTTTAGTCTGTATGGTATACAGACATATCTAGACAGTTTAGTCTGTATGGTATACAGACATATCTAGACAGTTTAGTCTGTATGGTATACAGACATATCTAGACAGTTTAGTCTGTATGGTAAACAGACATATCTAGACAGTTTAGTCTGTATGGTATACAGACATATCTAGACAGTTTAGTGACTTAGTCCATTTGTCTGAAAGTTTTATATGGGTGTATTGTAACAGTATAGAGCTTGTTATTGTGTTCTAAGCTGTTTACCTGGAGTTTACCTGGAGAGAGTTTCGGGGGTCAACGCCCCCGCGGCCCGGTCTGTGACCAGGCCTCCTGGTGGATCAGCGCCTGATCAACCAGGCTGTTGCTGCTGGCTGCACGCAAACCAACGTACGAGCCACAGCCCGGCTGATCAGGAACTGACTTTAGGTGCTTGTCCAGTGCCAGCTTGAAGACTGCCAGGGGGTCTGTTGGTAATCCCCCTTATGTGTGCTGGGAGGCAGTTGAACAGTCTCGGGCCCCTGACACTTATTGTATGGTCTCTTAACGTGCTAGTGACACCCCTGCTTTTCATTGGGGGGATGGTGCATCGTCTGCCAAGTCTTTTGCTTTCGTAATGAGTGATTTTCGTGTGCAAGTTCGGTACTAGTCCCTCTAGGATTTTCCAGGTGTATATAATCATGTATCTCTCCCTCCTGCGTTCCAGGGAATACAGGTTTAGAAACCTCAAGCGCTCCCAGTAATTGAGGTGTTTTATCTCCGTTATGCGCGCCGTGAAAGTTCTCTGTACATTTTCTAGGTCGGCAATTTCACCTGCCTTGAAAGGTGCTGTTAGAGTGCAGCAATATTCCAGCCTAGATAGAACAAGTGACCTGAAGAGTGTCATCATGGGCTTGGCCTCCCTAGTTTTGAAGGTTCTCATTATCCATCCTGTCATTTTTCTAGCAGATGCGATTGATACAATGTTATGGTCCTTGAAGGTGAGATCCTCCGACATAATCACTCCCAGGTCTTTGACGTTGGTGTTTCGCTCTATTTCGTGGCCAGAATTTGTTTTGTACTCTGATGAAGATTTAATTTCCTCATGTTTACCATATCTGAGTAATTGAAATTTCTCATCGTTGAACTTCATATTGTTTTCTGCAGCCCACTGAAAGATTTGGTTGATGTCCGCCTGGAGCCTTGCAGTGTCTGCAATGGAAGACACTGTCATGCAGATTCGGGTGTCATCTGCAAAGGAAGACACGGTGCTGTGGCTGACATCCTTGTCTATGTCGGATATGAGGATGAGGAACAAGATGGGAGCTAGTACTGTGCCTTGTGGAACAGAGCTTTTCACCGTAGCTGCCTCGGACTTTACTCTGTTGACGACTACTCTCTGTGTTCTGTTAGTGAGGAAATTATAGATCCATCGACCGACTTTTCCTGTTATTCCTTTAGCGCGCATTTTGTGCGCTATTACGCCATGGTCACACTTGTCGAAGGCTTTTGCAAAGTCTGTATATATTACATCTGCATTCTTTTTGTCTTCTAGTGCATTTAGGACCTTGTCGTAGTGATCCAGTAGCTGAGACAGACAGGAGCGACCTGTTCTAAACCCATGTTGCCCTGGGTTGTGTAACTGATGGGTTTCTAGATGGGTGGTGATCTTGCTTCTTAGGACCCTTTCAAAGATTTTTATGATATGGGATGTTAGTGCTATTGGTCTGTAGTTCTTTGCTGTTGCTTTACTGCCCCCTTTGTGGAGTGGGGCTATGTCTGTTGTTTTTAGTAACTGAGGGACGACCCCCGTGTCCATGCTCCCTCTCCATAGGATGGAAAAGGCTCGTGATAGGGGCTTCTTGCAGTTCTTGATGAACACAGAGTTCCATGAGTCTGGCCCTGGGGCAGAGTGCATGGGCATGTCATTTATCGCCTGTTCGAAGTCATTTGGCGTCAGGATAACATCGGATAGGCTTGTGTTAATCAAATTTTGTGGCTCTCTCATAAAAAATTCATTTTGATCTTCGACTCTCAGTCTGGTTAGCGGCTTGCTAAAAACTGAGTCATATTGGGACTTGAGTAGCTCACTCATTTCCTTGCTGTCATCTGTGTAGGACCCATCTTGTTTAAGTAGGGGCCCAATACTGGGCGTTGTTCTCGATTTTGATTTGGCATAGGAGAAGAAATACTTTGGGTTTCTTTCGATTTCATTTATAGCTTTCAGTTCTTCCCGCGATTCCTGACTCCTAAAGGATTCTTTTAGCTTAAGTTCTATGCTTGCTATTTCTCTGACCAGTGTCTCCCTGCGCATTTCAGATATATTGACCTCTTTTAGCCGCTCTGTTATTCTTTTCCGTCGCCTGTAAAGGGAGCGCCTGTCTCTTTCTATTTTACATCTACTCCTCCTTTTTCTTAGAGGAATAAGCCTTGTGCATACATCGAGTGCCACCGAGTTAATCTGTTCTAGGCATAAGTTTGGGTCTGTGTTGCTTAGTATATCTTCCCAGCTTATATCGGTTAGGACTTGGTTTACTTGGTCCCACTTTATGTTTTTGTTATTGAAGTTGAATTTGGTGAATGCTCCCTCGTGACTAGTCTCATTTTGTCGGTCTGGGGCTCCTCGCATACATGTCTGAACCTCAATTATGTTGTGATCTGAGTATATTGTTTTTGATATGGTGACATTTCTTATCAGATCATCATTGTTAGTGAATATGAGGTCTAGTGTATTCTCCAGTCTAGTAGGCTCTATTATTTGCTGGTTTAAATTGAATTTTGTGCAGAGATTTAAAAGCTCGTGTGAGTGTGAGTTTTCATCAGAGCTGCCTCCTGGTGTTATTTCTGCAACAATATTATTTGCTATATTCCTCCATTTTAGGTGCCTTAAGTTGAAATCCCCCAGGAGCAAGATGTTGGGTGCAGGAGCTGGAAGATTTTCCAGACAGTGGTCAATTTTTAACAGCTGTTCCTGGAATTGCTGGGATGTTGCATCCGGAGGCTTATAGACTACCACAATGACTAGGTTTTGGTTCTCGACCTTTACTGCTAAAACTTCCACTACGTCATTTGAGGCATTAAGCAGTTCTGTGCAAACAAGTGACTCTGCAATGTACAGGCCAACCCCCCCCCCCTTTTGCCTGTTCACTCTGTCACATCTGTATAGGTTGTAACCTGGGATCCATATTTCATTGTCCAAGTGATCCTTTATGTGGGTCTCAGTGAAAGCCGCGAACATTGCCTTTGCCTCTGCAAGCAGTCCACGGATGAAAGGTATTTTGTTGTTTGTTGCTGGCTTTAGACCCTGTATATTTGCAAAGAAGAATGTTATCGGACTGGTGGTATTGTTGGTACTGGGGGGGGATTTTTTTTCCGGCATTAGTATCTGTATCTGTTGGTTTGGAGTGGAGGCCATCGACTGTGGTTCCACTCCAGGAATGACTGGATTTGGTGTACGATTTCTGCCATTTCCTGCCAGTTTTTTTTCCTTCCTGGCACTAAAAAACCTCTCCCTCTTGAGTGGCTGTGGCTACCCAAGTTTTCCCATGGCCTGGATGTTTTGTATCTTTTTGTCCCCTTTAGATGGTATGCCTGGCAATTTAAGTTATAGCACAGTCTTTCCTGTACTGAAGAGGTACACATTTCAGGGTGAAAAAGCTTACAGGAAGGGAGTTTGCATTTTCCTGTTGTCATATGGGCATGGCATTTTCTAGGGTGGTCATAGTTGCACGTCCCATCTGTTTTTCCAGATTTCCCATGCCAGCAGATACCAAGTGCATAGTATGTGCACAGGCTTGGTTTCCGCTTGCCTTGGGTTTCTGTGACTGTATTCCCTGTTGGTGCATGTTTCCCTGTCTTTCTTCTATCCTCCCTAGCACCAACAATGGAGCTCCCACCAGTTGTTTTTGGTAATTTATCCTCACTATTGCTATTGGAGTCCTCTTGTTTGCTATTTCCTGCGGTATTTCTAGTTTGCAATATTGGTTTTATCTTATCTTTGACTACACTTGTTTCCCTACTATGGCTCCTATCTCCTATGTGGTCATTTATATGTATTCCTTCCTGCGTATAATTCCCGACTACCTGGACAAAAAATGGAAATAAGTTAGACAGTCCTCGATGACAAACTGACTTTCTTGGGTTATCCTGGGTGGCTAACCCCCCGGGGTTAAAAATCCGAACGAAATCCTATCTTATCTTATCTTATAAGAAAGGGTTGGGTGACGTAAGATCATCTTTACAGAAAACGTCCCCTCTGGTATCCGTGTCCCTACATGCGGGCCCTCAGACCGCACGTTTCTGACCTTTACCCGTATGTAATAGCGGGATACGTCATGTAGCTACACTGACACTGCAAAGTTAACCACTAGATTAACCTCCTGGAACTTGTGAACCACTGCCTCGTAAACAAGAGCCCAGCAGAGCTTCACAAAGATCCTCGATACCCCATTCATTGCCACACCGCACAAGTCCTCGTTGGCAGTACCATAGGTATCAATGATTATCGCAGGCAATAGTATGGCCGTCGATGGCCCAAGCACGGCCTCACGGGTCAACTCAATACACACAGTATTGACGCGGCGGCCAGCGACATGTTGAGAAAAAGCTGCCACCGGTCAGCTACAGAGTGCAGCAGTACCGAACATTTCCTCTACTCAAAAGTTGAGAGACGAATGAATATATCTATTATACTTATTAACCCAAAAGGGATACAAAATTTCTAAAAGTTCCCTAGGAATCATTCACATTTGCAAACGTGAGATTTTTCTAAATAAAATGTATAGATAAACTTTAAAAAAGCTTAAAAGTTTTATGTAATTTGTTATTATATTTCAGACCATCTTAACAGACGTTAAGAGAATAAAAGTATTTATTAATGCTTATTATGATCTTAAGAAGAATTTATAAAATCTTTTAAATTTATGTTATTAATAACATATATATTGTTTATTTTTTTAATATACTTTAGTTACCGAGAGAAATTTGTCAACAATTATGATCATGGGGAGCGCTAAGCCCGTAGGATTGCACATCGTATGTGTTGGGGGGATGGAAGGTATTCAAAAAACTCTTAACTTACATCGACACCATGCCTAACATCAACACCATGCCTAACATCAACACCATGCCTAACATCAACACCATGCCTAACATCGACACCATGCCTAACATCAACACCATGCCTAACATCGACACCATGCCTAACATCAACACCATGCCTAACATCAACACCATGCCTAACATCGACACCATGCCTAACATCAACACCATGCCTAACATCAACACCATGCCTAACATCGACACCATGCCTAACATCAACACCATGCCTAACATCAACACCATGCCTAACATCAACACCATGCCTAACATCAACACCATGCCTAACATCAACACCATGCCTAACATCAACACCATGCCTAACATCGACACCATGCCTAACATCAACACCATGCCTAACATCAACACCATGCCTAACATCGACACCATGCCTAACATTGACACCATGCCTAACATTGACACCATGCCTAACATTGACACCATGTCTAACATTGACACCATGCCTAACATTGACACCATGTCTAACATTGACACCATGCCTAACATTGACACCATGCCTAACATTGACACCATGTCTAACATTGACACCATGCCTAACATCAACACCATGCCTAACATCAACACCATGCCTAACATCAACACCATGTCTAACATCAACACCATGCCTAACATCAACACCATGCCTAACATCGACACCATGCCTAACATTGACACCATGCCTAACATTGACACCATGCCTAACATTGACACCATGTCTAACATTGACACCATGCCTAACATTGACACCATGCCTAACATTGACACCATGCCTAACATTGACACCATGTCTAACATCAACACCATGCCTAACATCAACACCATGCCTAACATCGACACCATGCCTAACATCAACACCATGCCTAACATCAACACCATGCCTAACATCAACACCATGCCTAACATCAACACCATGCCTAACATCAACACCATGCCTAACATCAACACCATGCCTAACATCGACACCATGCCTAACATCGACACCATGCCTAACATCAACACCATGCCTAACATCAACACCATGCCTAACATCGACACCATGCCTAACATCAACACCATGCCTAACATCAACACCATGCCTAACATCAACACCATGCCTAACATCGACACCATGCCCAGCCCTTCTAGGGTAGGGTAGGTGCCTGAGCCCGAGCATTTAGCTCATAAGACTGTCATTCCCATTAGCCTCCTTGGGGCGGGGATGGGAGACCAGAGAGGCCTAGCTTGTGGCTAGGCCTGGGGACAGTTGGTCCCAAAGATGAGGAGGTACTTGTGCCTCCTCCCATGGGAGACTTAGGTCTCAGACACTCCCTAAAGAGGGAGCCAAGGCCGGGCCACCACTTGGACAAGGCCCGGGCCGGGAGAATGCCGGCGAATATTTAACTAACTAACTAACTTATATGAGAGTTATGTCCACACAAACTATAAGTAATGGATTCCTGTGGACAATTATCTGGTTACAACACTAATGATAATTACTGTACTTAATTATAGTATAATCCCCGTCCTGCTGACCTTTATTATATCACCCCACACCTACACACACCTACACACACCTACACACACCTACACACACCTACACACACCTGCACACACCTACACACACCTACACACACCTACACACACCTACACACACCTACACACACCTACACACACCTGCACACACCTGCACACACCTACACACACCTACACACACCTACACACACCTACACACACCTACACACACCTGCACACACCTGCACACACCTGCACACACCTACACAAACCTGCACACACCTGCACACACCTACACACACCTACACACACCTACACACACCTACACACACCTACACACACTTACACACACTTACACTTACACACACATACACACACATACACACACATACACACACCTGCACACACCTACACACACCTACACACACCTACACACACCTACACACACCTACACACACACCTACACACACCTACACACACCTACACACACCTACACACACTTACACCTACACACACTTACACCTACACACACCTACACACACCTACACACACCTCCCGACAATGACAGTGACTTCTGATACAATGGATATTGTACAAAATACTAAATAATTTAAGACATTAGCCCGTGGTTGATCAGGCTCTGTTCCACCATGAAGCCTGGTCACAGTCCGGGCCGCGGGGGAGTTGACCCCCGGAACTCTCTCCAGGTAAACTCTCCAGGTAATTAGATACAAGGGTAGGTTGTCTACTCGACTCAGTGCCGGTTCATCCTATACAACACATCACAACCTGCTTGTAACACTCTTACCATTCAGTCTAAGGCAGTTCTTGGTGTGGAAGCTAATTCCTCACACACACTCATCACCCCACCGGGTGGAAGCTTGCTCCCTGTCATTACCATTCCTCCAATGTAGTAACCGCTAATTCAGCAGTCTAATACAATGGGCACCACATTACACATACAATGTAAATGATCGACACCATGCCTAGCCCTTCTAGGGTAGGGTAGGTGCCTGAGCCCGAGCCTTTAGCTCATAAGACTGTCATTCCCATTAGCCCCCTTGTGGCGGGGATGGCAGACCAAAGAGGCCTAGCTTGTGGCTAGGCCTGGGGACAGTTGGTCCCAAAGATGAGGAGGTACTTGTGCCTCCTCCCATGGGAGACTTAGGTCTCAGACACTCCCTGAAGAGGGAGCCAAGGCCGGGCCACCACTTGGAAAATGCCCGGGCCGGGAGAATACCGGCTAATCTTTAATAATAATACAATATAAATTAAAATACCTATAATACTACCTACGTGACACAAGTACTTAGACACATTAAGTGTTGCTAGACTCATTCACCTCACCTTGCAATACACTTGCCAGACGTTACAGAATTTGCAAGAATTACACACTAAAAACCCATTTACAATTGTCTGACGATCAGGTAATGATTTGTCCCATTTGCATCATGATAAAAGTTATGAACAAGCGGTACCCCGCACCCAAATATATATTTGGTAAACATCTTATGACATATATGCTACACCATGTCACCGACTATTCACCTATTCTGACATACTCTCGCACATTTTTTTTTTATTCGCCGGTATTCTCCCGGCCCGGGTCTTTTCCAAGTAGTGGTGACCCGGCCTTGGCTCCCTATCTGGGGAGCGTCTCTAGACCTAAGTCTCCCATGGGAGAAGGTACAAGTACCTCCTCATCTTTGGGACCAAGTGTCCCCAGGCCTAGCTTCTGGGACCAACTGTCCCCAGGCCTAGCCACATTCCCCGCCCTCACGGGGCTCGTAGGGAGAAGCTAGGCCTCTGGTCTACCATCTACCCCGCCCCAAAGAGGCTCGTGGGGATGGCAGTCTTATGAGCTGCAGATGGTAGCACGCTCAGGCCGTCTTCTCGCACATTTATACATACATCTATGTATATGTCCGTACTGATGCACACATATATACATACACACTCACGCACTACATATTTATGTAGAAGTGCGTTTCCACCTGTGTTCCTATCATGTCCGAGGAAATACGCCTTAAAATATACAATGGTGTCATGCAAACAGTAAACTACACCTCTCCTCATGGAATCTTCAGTCATATAACTCAATATTAGTACCTCACAGTACATGCGTACCCACTCACACCATCACGCCCCTATACGGGAGGTTAGACCGTTGCTTCCCATTGACCTACAAATCCCATAAATCACGCAGCCGAAAATTCTTATAACTCTCTGTAAATTCAGTGTTCCATCTCCTACCATATACTTCCCTGTTGCGGCACTTTGATCTATAAAATGTCGCCGACAGCAACTTTATTCTTTCACCCACTCCTACATCTCTCATTGCCAATGATGTGAACACGAAATCAGTTACCAGATATGCCACTGTGTTTTTAACCTGCGCTCCCACCCCATCAGTGTCTAAACTTAACATTCGCAATACCTGCAACCCACCCCTTCCCATAAATCGAATTACCCTTCTAAACCATTCCCTGACCCTCCCTATGCATTCACAAAAATATACAACATGAAAAATGGTTTCCAGTTCACCACACGCTCGACACTCCCCACCTTCCCTGAGCTTCCGATTAAATAAGACGATTCCTGACGGCAAAATTCCGTGTAAAAAGCGATACATCACCTCTCGGACACCCGGACTGATGAGCAACTTTCTAGTCTTTCCCATATGTCGCACCAAGCATACATCAGGTATGCTCCTTCCACAGCAGCCACTTCCATCCCTCCCCCCACTCTCTCGATTACGTGCAGCTTTATTTGAGCTGGATCCCTCGCCACCATCAAAACTCTCAACATCACCTCCCCTACTCGTAAATCCTTCCCTGCCCACAAACGTTTTATGTCCACATGCACTTTCTCGACCCCCCCTTTTCCCCACCTTCCCGCAGAAAACTCCATTTCACACAAATACTCATAATCCTTCGTTCCAGAGGTATGAGCCCCAGCCCTCCTTGGCCAATCGGCAAAGTAGTTATGCCTCTGCATAACCACTCACAACCAGATCCCCAAATAAACCGATAAAACCTACCCAACAATTTCGTGACCTCTCAGTGCATTAGCGGATACATAACTATGACGTGCCATAATTTACTATACAATAATATGTTTGTCACGATTACTCTTTGGTGCAGCGTGAGATGTGTCGGCCTCAATCCTCCTAGTCTTTTTAACATACTATCCAGAGCCCTCACTGAGTTCACTTCACGTGCCACCTTCGGATCACAAACATACACAATTCCACATATCTTAAGTTGGTCTACCACGCTCCACCTACCCCTCATGCCCCCACACCTTTGGTCCCAATTTCCCACTGCCATGAACTTAGTCTTCATAGCATTAATTCTCATCCCTGTCGCCTCTCCAAAAACTTTCACAACCCTTTCCACCCACTGTTAGTCTACCCCACCCCCTACCAAGACCGTTGTATCATCTATGTAACCTACAATGCCAGGCCACCCGTCACTCTCATAACCCCCTAGACCCCCCAAAAAACTAGCCTGCACCACCCTATAAAGAGTATCCTGAAAACACACAAACAATAATTGTGAAAGGGGACAACCTTGCCTTAATCCCCGACCCATTTGAACTGGCACACCTAACCGACCATTGACCTGCACTAGCAAAGTCGCCCCTTTGTATAAAGTCTGTGTCCAAGAGATGATTTCATTCCCAAAACCCTGCCAACGCATGCACTGCCACAACGCTCCCCTTTCTACACTATCATATGCAGTAGCCCAATCCAAAGCTAAAACTCCCCCACCCGACATCTGTCACCTTTCTATAAAACCTCAAATCATCCCGTGCCCTTCGGTCATGGACCTGCCTGGTATTCCGCATTGTCCTCTGTCTATAACTTTGTTCATCACCTTTTTCATTCTGTTCCCCAGTATCCTGGCAAACAATTTGTAATCGCTGCACATGAGCGAAATGGTCCTATAATCTAGAACTGTTGATCGTTTGCTTTTTGGCACCAGTCCCACCACTGGCATCCATTGCAAATCCCCCATAACTCCGTCATTCTTTAAGATGTTAAACAACCTTACCAAAAAAGCCTTCATAACACCCCAATTCGTAACATAGAAGTCACTCGGTAGCCCATCAACACCAGCTGCTTTACCTAAACTTACCCAAGCCAAAGCTTGCCATATCTCACACTCCATAATAGGCCCTTCCAATGCCTCTCTATCCTGCATACTGAGCCCACACTGTACATTGTCACCTATTTCCCATAGAGCTATTT
>NC_091389.1:4236240-4368802 GCF_038502225.1 Cherax quadricarinatus | reverse complement strand
TTACAGAGTGTACCACTAGAACACTTAGCATGGCTAGGTATTACAGAGTGTACCACTAGAACGCTTAGCATGGCTAGGTATTACAGAGTGATTACAGAGTGTACCACTAGAACACCTAGCATGGCTAGGTATTACAGAGTGTACCACTAGAACACCTAGCATGGCTAGGTATTACAGAGTGTACCACTAGAACACCTAGCATGGCTAGGTATTACAGAGTGTACCACTAGAACACCTAGCATGGCTAGGTATTACAGAGTGTACCACTAGAACACCTAGCATGGCTAGGTATTACAGAGTGTACCACTAGAACACCTAGCATGGCTAGGTATTACAGAGTGTACCACTAGAACACCTAGCATGGCTAGGTATTACAGAGTGTACCACTAGAACACCTAGCATGGCTAGGTATTACAGAGTGTACCACTAGAACACCTAGCATGGCTAGGTATTACAGAGTGTACCACTAGAACACCTAGCATGGATAGGTATTACAGAGTGTACCACTAGAACACCTAGTATGGCTAGGTTAATATTACAGAGTGTACCACTAGAACACCTAGCATGGCTAGGTATTACAGAGTGTACCACTAGAACACCTAGCATGGCTAGGTATTACAGAGTGTACCACTAGAACACCTAGCATGGCTAGGTATTACAGAGTGTACCACTAGAATACCTAGCATGGCTAGGTATTACAGAGTGTACCACTAGAACACCTAGCATGGCTAGGTATTACAGAGTGTACCACTAGAACACCTAGCATGGCTAGGTATTACAGAGTGTACCACTAGAACACCTAGCATGGCTAGGTATTACAGAGTGTACCACTAGAACACCTAGCATGGCTAGGCATTACAGAGTGTACCACTAGAACACCTAGCATGGCTAGGTATTACAGAGTGTACCACTAGAACAGCATGGCTAGGCATTACAGGCTAGGCATGGCTAGGTATTACAGAGTGTACCACTAGAACAGCATGGCTAGCATGAGCTAGGCCTATTACAGAGTGTACCACTAGAACACCTAGCATGGCTAGGTATTACAGAGTGTACCACTAGAACACCTAGCATGGCTAGGTATTACAGAGTGTACCACTAGAACACATGGCTAGCATGGCTAGGCATTACAGAGTGTACCACTAGAACACCTAGCATGGCTAGGCTTACAGAGTGTACCACTAGAACACCTAGCATGGCTAGTTACAGAGTGTACCACTAGAACACCTAGCATGGCTAGGCATTACAGAGTGTACCACTAGAACACCTAGCATGGCTAGGTATTACAGAGTGTACCACTAGAACACCTAGCATGGCTAGGTATTACAGAGTGTACCACTAGAACACCTAGCATGGCTAGGCATTACAGAGTGTACCACTAGAACGCCTAGCATGGCTAGGCATTACAGAGTGTACCACTAGAACACCTAGCATGGCTAGGTATTACAGAGTGTACCACTAGAACACCTAGCATGGCTAGGTATTACAGAGTGTACCACTAGAACACCTAGCATGGCTAGGTATTACAGAGTGTACCACTAGAACACCTAGCATGGCTAGGTATTACAGAGTGTACCACTAGAACACCTAGCATGGCTAGGTATTACAGAGTGTACCACTAGAACACCTAGCATGGCTAGGTATTACAGAGTGTACCACTAGAACACCTAGCATGGCTAGGTATTACAGAGTGTACCACTAGAACACCTAGCATGGCTAGGTATTACAGAGTGTACCAGTGTACCACTAGAACACCTAGCATGGCTAGGTATTACAGAGTGTACCACTAGAACACCTAGCATGGCTAGGTATTACAGAGTGTACCACTAGAACACCTAGCATGGCTAGGTATTACAGAGTGTACCACTAGAACACCTAGCATGGCTAGGTATTACATGTACACTAGAACACCTAGCATGGCTACAGAGTGTACCACTAGAACACCTAGCATGGCTAGGTATTACAGAGTGTACCACTAGAACACCTAGCATGGCTAGGCATTACAGAGTGTACCACTAGAACACCTAGCATGGCTAGGCATTACAGAGTGTACCACTAGAACACATAGCATGGCTAGGTATTACAGAGTGTACCAGTAGAACACCTAGCATGGCTAGGTATTACAGAGTGTACCACTAGAACACCTAGCATGGATAGGTATTACAGAGTGTACCACTAGAACACCTAGCATGGCTAGGTGTATTACAGGCTAGGTATGTACCACTAGAACACCTAGCATGGCTAGGTATTACAGAGTGTACCACTAGAACACCTAGCATGGCTAGGTATTACAGAGTGTACCACTAGAACACCTAGCATGGCTAGGTATTACAGAGTGTACCACTAGAACACCTAGCATGGCTAGGTATTACAGAGTGTACCACTAGAACACCTAGCATGGCTAGGTATTACAGAGTGTACCACTAGAACACCTAGCATGGCTAGGTATTACAGAGTGTACCACTAGAACACCTAGCATGGCTAGGCATTACAGAGTGTACACTAGAACACCTAGATGGCTAGGTATTACAGAGTGTACCACTAGTGGCTAGGTATTACAGAGTGTACCACTAGAACACCTAGCATGGCTAGGCATTACAGAGTGTACCACTAGAACACCTAGCATGGCTAGGTATTACAGAGTGTACCACTAGAACACCTAGCATGGCTAGGTATTACAGAGTGTACCACTAGAACACCTAGCATGGCTAGGTATTACAG
The DNA here is from genome assembly GCF_038502225.1 of Cherax quadricarinatus. Classification (NCBI taxonomy): domain Eukaryota; kingdom Metazoa; phylum Arthropoda; class Malacostraca; order Decapoda; family Parastacidae; genus Cherax; species Cherax quadricarinatus. The sequence continues at coordinate 4,366,081 of NC_091389.1, read as the reverse complement.
AGTGTACCACTAGAACACCTAGCATGGCTAGGTATTACAGAGTGTACCACTAGAACACCTAGCATGGCTAGGTATTACAGAGTGTACCACTAGAACACCTAGCATGGCTAGGTATTACAGAGTGTACCACTAGAACACCTAGCATGGCTAGGTATTACAGAGTGTACCACTAGAACACCTAGCATGGCTAGGTATTACAGAGTGTACCACTAGAACACCTAGCATGGCTAGGTATTACAGAGTGTACCACTAGAACACCTAGCATGGCTAGGTATTACAGAGTGTACCACTAGAACACCTAGCATGGCTAGGTATTACAGAGTGTACCACTAGAACACCTAGCATGGCTAGGTATTACAGAGTGTACCACTAGAACACCTAGCATAGGCAGAGTACCACTAGAACACCTAGCATGGCTAGGTATTACAGAGTGTACCACTACAACACCTAGCATGGCTAGGTATTACAGAGTGTACCACTAGAACACCTAGCATGGCTAGGTATTACAGAGTGAACACCTAGCATGGCTAGGTATTACAGAGTGTACCACTAGAACACCTAGCATGGCTAGGCATTACAGAGTGTACCACTAGAACACCTAGCATGGCTAGGTATTACAGAGTGTACCACTAGAACACCTAGCATGGCTAGGTATTACAGAGTGTACCACTAGAACACCTAGCATGGCTAGGTATTACAGAGTGTACCACTAGAACACCTAGCATGGCTAGGTATTACAGAGTGTACCACTAGAACACCTAGCATGGCTAGGTATTACAGAGTGTACCACTAGAACACCTAGCATGGCTAGGTATTACAGAGTGTACCACTAGAACACCTAGCATGGCTAGGTATTACAGAGTGTACCACTAGAACAGAACACCTAGAACACCTAGCATGGCTAGGTATTACTAGGCATGGCTATTACAGAGTGTACCACTAGAACACCTAGCATGGCTAGGTATTACAGAGTGTACCACTAGAACACCTAGCATGGCTAGGTATTACAGAGTGTACCACTAGAACACCTAGCATGGCTAGGTATTACAGAGTGTACCACTAGAACACCTAGCATGGCTAGGTATTACAGAGTGTACCACTAGAACACCTAGCATGGCTAGGTATTACAGAGTGTACCACTAGAACACCTAGCATGGCTAGGTATTACAGAGTGTACCACTAGAACACCTAGCATGGCTAGGTATTACAGAGTGTACCACTAGAACACCTAGCATGGCTAGGTATTACAGAGTGTACCACTAGAACACCTAGCATGGCTAGGTATTACAGAGTGTACCACTAGAACACCTAGCATGGCTAGGTATTACAGAGTGTACCACTAGAACACCTAGCATGGCTAGGTATTACAGAGTGTACCACTAGAACACCTAGCATGGCTAGGCATTACAGAGTGTACCACTAGAACACCTAGCATGGCTAGGTATTACAGAGTGTACCACTAGAACACCTAGCATGGCTAGGTATTACAGAGTGTACCACTAGAACACCTAGCATGGCTAGGTATTACAGAGTGTACCACTAGAACACCTAGCATGGCTAGGTATTACAGAGTGTACCACTAGAACACCTAGCATGGCTAGGTATTACAGAGTACCACTAGAACACCTAGCATGGCTAGGTATTACAGAGTGTACCACTAGAACACCTAGCATGGCTAGGTATTACAGAGTGTACCACTAGAACACCTAGCATGGCTAGGTATTACAGAGTGTACCACTAGAACACCTAGCATGGCTAGGTATTACAGAGTGTACCACTAGAACACCTAGCATGGCTAGGTATTACACAGTGTACCACTAGATCAACAGAGCTCGCCAGGGTAGACAACTCACAGAGGCAGTCTAGACAATTTTTCAATTATTCTGGTGAGTTTTATTTCTGCGAGTGCTATTATAAATAACCAAAAAAGGCACAATATTGTGACTGGAACGATACACAAATAACCCGCACATAGAAGAGAGAAGCTTACGACGACGTTTCGGTCCGACTTGGACCATTTACAAAGTCACAGTAACTAGAAGTGGAGCAGGACGGCTATATATAGGCAGGAAGAGGTGGTGGTGGTGGTAGTAGTAGTAGTAGTAGTAGTAGTAGTAGTAGTAGTAGTAGTAGTAGTAGTGGAAGTAGTGGGGAACTAAGGAGGAAAGGGGGGCACTGCAAGGGAGCTAGGTGCCCACAGAGGGAGAGCAAGTGCACAGAGGTGGGGGGAAGGGGAAGTGATGAAATAATGAAGGAACAGAAACACGCGACAAAAGACAAAAAAAAAAAAAAAAGAGGAAAGGGGAAGAGGGAGAAGAAGACAAAATGAGGAATCAGGTTAAGTCACGGGTGTTCTGAAGTTTGGAGCATTTTACAATGTAGTGGGAGAGGAAGACATCTACAGAGACGAAGCCAGGACTAAGATTCATACAAGGAAAGTTGTGTATTAGAGAGGATTCAACTAGATGGCGACTGTTAAAGTTGGAAGTAGGGAAGACAGTTTTAGCAGAAGACCAGTCCATAGGATCTCTGACGTGACAGAAAAGAGAATTGTTAGTGTCGGCAAGCCTAACACTATTTTTGTGCTCCCTAAGTCTGTCAGAAAGAGATCGTCCAGTTTCTCCAAAGTACTGAAGAGGACAGGAGGAGCAATAGAGTAGACACCAGGAACATCTCTAGAGGGAGGAGAGGTATGAACGAGATTAGTGCGAAGTGTGTTAGTCTGGCGGAAAGTAAGCTTGATGTCTAAGGGACGGAGAGAATTGTTGAGATTAGAAAGACCGGAAATGTAGGGAAGGCAGAGGACAGAAGAGTTCCCAGGAGAAGAGAGTTTGGGAGAGAAGAAATAAGCCAAGAAAGCCAAGAAATAAGCCAAAAAAGCCAAGACGGGAAAACGAATTATGAAGAGTGGAAATTTCTGCTGGAAGGAACTGAGGATCACAGATGCAGAGGGCACGGAGAAAGAGGGAGATAAGAACACTTTTCTTGACAGGGGAAGCATGATAGGAAAAGTAGTGAAAGTACATGCCACTGTGCATAGGTTTTCGGTAAATAGAAAAGGAAAAACCTGTACCTGAGCGGTGGACATGGACATCAAGGAAAGGAAGCAAGGAATTAGATTCCCATTCAGCTTTAAACTTAATGGAAAGGGCAAGATTATTAAGAGCTTCAAGAAAAAGTTGGAAGAGATTGGAGTCATGAGGCCACAGAGCAAAGATGTCATCCACATAGCGGAGCCAGAGTGAAGGTAGCACATCGAGGGTAGGAAGAAGAACAGTCTCAAAGTATTCCATGTAAAGATTAGCAAGGACAGGAGAGAGAGGAGAGCCCATAGCGACACCAAAGGTTTGAGAATAATATTTCCCTTGGAAGGAAAAGGAGTTAGAGTCCACACAGAGGCGGATATGATCAAGAAAGACCTCAATAGGTATAGGGAGATGTAGAAACCCTTCAAGGGCCTTCTCTCTAAGGAAATCAAGGACATCAAGAGGGACATTGGTGAAGAGGGACTCAACGTCAAGACTAAGCATCTTACAGGTTGGGAGAGAGCGAACCCGTTCAATGAAGTCTTGAGAGTGACGGAGGTGGGCAGGAGAAAAAGCACCCAGAAAGGGAGTGAGGGATTTGGCCAACCAAGAAGCAAGAGAATAAGAGACAGAACCTCTAGAGGATATGATAGGACGAAGAGGAATATCAGGTTTATGAGTTTTGGGAAGGCCATAGAAATAGGGAAGAGAGGGACAGATGAAACGAAACCGTTGAACAAGGTCAAAGTCAGGAGGACAGAGGTCGGAGAGAGTCCTTAGTTTCTTGTTGAAAGTTCTCTTGATGCGGTCAAGAGGGTTGGAAACGAGAGGAGTGTAGGTACGTGAGTCAGAGCAAGACATCAGCTTTACGGAGGTAATCCTCACGATCAAGGATAACTACCGAATTACCTTTGTCAGATGATTGTATGACAATGTTAGTGTTAGATTTAAGAGAAGAAAGAGCAAGTTGGTAACGGCGCGGAAGGTGGTGATTCTTAGAAAACAGACTAACAAGAGCAGGAAGGAGAGCGCCACGAAAAGTGGACAAGTCAGGAAGATTACGAGAGCGAGATTGACGAAAGGAATCAAAAGAGCTAATCAGTGAAATACCAGCGCGAGGGGCAGGTGAAGTGGCAAAGGAAAGGCCAAAACCAAGAAGTTCAAGCTCATACTGAGAGAGTGAGACAGAAGACAGGTTAGTAACACAAGTCAGTGAGGGAGAATTTAGACCAAGGGCTAGCTGAGATGAGACGTTGAAGTTTATTCTGTAGTTTGGAAGAATGAATTTGTGCATTATGTCTGGGGATGTCTCGTTGATTCTTTCGTGCCACTCCTCACACTTATTTGTTATTCCATCTGCATTTGTATACCACACCTTCAACTTCTTTTCTAAGACTGTGGTCTGGGGGATACATTGGGGTTGGGGAAGTGGGAGACCTGATAGGGAACTATTGGTGGTTGCTCTGGGGGTGGAATTTGTAATGCAGTGGGTGGGGGCATGGGATATGGCATGGGTGTTTTGGTTTAGAATGTTTGGTTGTACTGGGGTTGATCTGGTTGGGGGGCTTCTATAGGAGTTGTGAGAGGCTGCATTTGATCTTCTTCCTGGGTCTGGGATCTCCTGTCTGTCTCCTCCATTCCCTCTCTATCCTCCTTTTGCCTTTGTACCATCTCTCTCAGTTTCTGCCTTCTTGTGTTCTGTCACTGTCGAGATACACCTTCCTGTATGCCGGCATGTCTCTTAATCTTGCTTTCCCCTGCAGGATCCTGTTCTGAGTCAATTCTGCCTTGAAAGTCACTTTCACTGGCTGGGTTCTTCTTGCAAACCCCCCTATTCTCCGAAAATTTTCCAGCTGGGTCGTGTCATCTTCTCCTATTGCTTTTATGATGCTTTAAATTGCATTTTTCCCCCCTTGTTTTCTTGCTTCATATGTTTCCCCTTCAACTTCCTGGAGCCCATACACAAAGACTGACCTCTCTCTTTCATTCTCCCACTGCATATCCTTGTGTATCCATTCATTCAATTTAATTTCCTCCATTGCAGCTTTCCTTTCCTCAGTTTCACTATCTATTGTACTTGAGGTAAACTCCAGGAGAGGGTTCCGGGGGTCAACGCCCCCCTGCCCGGTCTGAGACCAGGTTTCATGGTGGATCAGGGTCTGATCAACCAGGCGGTCTATGGGACAATAATTCTACATGTACAAGGTATACATGTACAAGGTATACATGTACAAGGTATACATGAACAAGGTATACATAAGCAAGATATATATGTATAGGGTATACATGTACAGGGCATACATGTACAAGGCATACATGAATACGGTAAACATGCACAAGGTATACATGTAAAAGGTATACATGTACAAGATAAACATGTACAAGGTATACATGCACAAGGTATACATGTACAAGGTACACATGTACAGGGTATACATGTACATGGTATACATGTACAAGGTAAACATGTACAAGGTAAACATGTACAAGGTACATGTACAAGGTACACATGTACATGGTATACATGTACAAGGTATACATGTACAAGGTATACTGTACAAGGTATACATGTAAAAGTTATACATGTAAAAGGTATACTGTACAAGGTATACATGTACAAGGTATATATGTACAAGGTATATATGTACAAGGTATACATGTACAGGGTATAAATGTACAAGGTATACATGTACAAGGTATACATGTACAGGGTATAAATGTACAAGGTATACATGTACAAGGTATACATGTACAAGGTATACATGTACAAGTTATACATGTACAAGGTATACAGACCATAGTTGACATCAGTGACATACTACTATATAGCCCCTTGTGGGACATGATAGAGATAAGGTTTACCTGGGGGTTACCTTTGGTTTGCCTGGTACATCCCTGAAATATTCCAGCCACATAATTTAAGGGGGCCACAACTAAGCAACAACTGATCTTACCAATATTCGTGGTACCTCAGAGCCAGGGGGGGTGGGAGGGACTTCAGATATAGGAACAGGGTTCAGGAGCTACCTGCTATAATGCTTCTCGTAACAAACACCACAAACACTAGATTTATTTTGTCTACAAGATATCAGTCACTGGGACCACTGATGGAGGCGCAGGAATCTAGATATCAGTCACTTGGACCACTGATGGAGGTGCAGGAATCTAGATATCAGTCACTAGGACCACTGTTGGAGGGGCAGGAATCTAGATATCAGTCACTGGGACCACTGTTGGAGGGGCAGGAATCTAGATATCAGTCACTTGGACCACTGATGGAGGCGCAGAAATCTACATATCAGTCACTGGGACCACTGTAGGAGGCGCAGGAATCTAGATATCAGTCACTGGGACCACGGTTGGAGGGGCAGGAATCTAGATATCAGTCACTTGGACCACTGATGGAGGCGCAGGAATCTAGATATCAGGCACTGGGAACCCTGCTGGAGGTGCAGGAATCTAGATATCAGGCACTGGGAACCCTGCTGGAGGCGCAGGAATCTAGATATCAGTCACTGGGACCACTCTTGGAGGCATAGGAACCTAGATATCAGTCACTGGGACCACTGATGGAGGTGCAGGAATCTAGATATCAGTCACTGGGACCACTGATGGAGGCACAGGGTTCTAGATATCAGTCACTGGGACCACTGATGGAGGCATAGGAATCTATATATCAGTCACCCGGACAACTGATGGAGGCGCAGGAATCTAGATATCAGTCACTGGGACCACTAATGGAGGCACAGGAATCTAGATATCAGTCACTGGGATCACTGTTGGAGGCGCAGGAATCTAGATATCAGTCAATGGGACCACTATTGGAGGTGCAGCAATCTAGATATCAGTCACTGGGACCACTGATGGAGGCGCAGGAATCTAGATATCAGTCACTGGGACCATTAATGGAGGCACAGGAATCTAGATATCAGTCACTGAGGCCACTATTGGAGGTGCAGGAATCTAGATATCAGTCGCTGGGACCACTGATGGAGGCGCAGGAATTTAGATATCAGTCACTGGGACCACTAATGGAGGTGCAGGAATCTAGATATCACTCACTGGGACAACTGATGGAGGGGCAGGAATTTAGATATCAGTCACTGGGACTACTCATGGAGGCGCAGGAATCTAGATATCAGTCACTTGGACCACTGATGGAGGCCCAGGAATCTAGATATGTCACTGGGATCACTGATGGAGGCGCAGGAATCTAGATATCAGTCACTGAGACCACTAATGGAGGCACAGGAATCTAGATATCAGTCACTGGGACCACTGTTGGAGGGGCAGGAATTTAGATATCAGTCATTGGGACTACTCATGGAGGCGCAGGAATCTAGATATCAGTCACTGGGACAACTGATGGAGGCCCAGGAATCTAGATACCAGTCACTGGGATCACTGATGGAGGTGCAGGAATCTAGATATCAGTCACTGGGACCACTGTTGGAGCGCAGGAATCTAGATATCTGTCACTGGGGCCACTAATGGAGGTGCAGGAATCTAGATATCAGTCACTGGGACCACTGATGAAGGCGAAGGAATCTAGATATATCATCGGGACCACTGTTGGAGGCAGAGGAACCTAGATATCAATCATTGGGATCACTGTTGGAGGCACAGGAACCTAGATATCAGTCACTGGGACCACTGTTGGAGGCACAGGAACCTAGATATCAGTCACTGGGATCACTGTTGGAGGCACAGGAACCTAGATATCAGTCACTGGGACCACTGTTGGAGGTGCTGGAATCTTGATATCAGTCACTGGGACCAATGATGGAGGCACAGGACTCTAGATATCAGTCACTGGGACCATTGATGGAGGCACAGGAATCTAGATATCAGTCACTGGGACCACTGTTGGAGGCACAGGAACCTAGATATCAGTCACTGGGACCACTGTTGGAGGTGCTGGAATCTTGATATCAGTCACTGGGACCACTGATGGAGGCACAGGAATCTAGATATCAGTCACTGGGACCACTAATGGAGGCGCAGAAATCTAGATATCAGTCACTGGGACCACTGATGGAGGCACAGGAATCTAGATATCAGTCACTGGGTCCACTGATGGAGGCACAGGAATCTAGGTATCAGTCACTGTGGCCATCTGATGGAGGCACAGGAATCTAGATATCAGTCACTGGGACCACTGATGGAGGCACAGGAATCTAGATATCAGTCACTGGGACCACTGATGGAGGCACAGGAATCTAGATATCAGTCACTGGGTCCACTGATGGAGGCACAGGAATCTAGATATCAGTCACTGGGACCACTGATGGAGGCGCAGGAATCTATAATCTATAATATTACAATGTTATCCAGATAACTTGTTAAATATTCATAAAAAGGAGACAGTTTTTGAAGACTCGATCTTTTTTGTAAATGTTTTTGGCTATTCCATAACATGGTTATGATTATAATTTTTGAAGTGGTGGACGGGTAAGCCGGTGGAAGGTCTGTCAGGTGACCACAAGCTTCAGCTCTTAATCATAATATGATTTAGAGTCAGGAAACACTTGTCCTGTTTCCTGTCAGTGGAGGTTCTGGAGTTTACTGGAGAGGGTTCCAGGGGGGTCAACGTCCCCGGGGAACGGTCTGAGACCAGGCCTCATGGTGGATCAGGGTCTGATGAACCAGGCTGACCTGACCTAACCTCAGGTCAGGTCAGGTCAGGTCAGGTTGGGTTACATTGGATTTGATGGGGTTGGGTTGGGTTAGGTAGGGTTAGATGGGGTTAGATTAGGTTAGGTTGGGTTAGGTGAGGTCAGGTCAGCTTCATCAGGACACAGGACAAGTGTTTCCTGACGCTGGTCTTAGATGATGACCCACCTTTAGAGCTTTTGGCCATCTGACAGGGACCTGCCGCTGGCTTACCAGTCCACCCCTTCAAAAATTATGCTTCAATTTTTTTCTCCCTCAGGAATATTATCAGAATATATCTGTCTCCTGGAACCAGAGTCTACGAAAACCTTAATCACTTAGACCAATTCACTGTAACTCCTAATTACTAGGAGGCTGTCAACTACCTTGTTAGATCACGTGATGCCCGACCACAGGGCTTCCCAATTTCCGGGGAACTCTTTGGGAATTATAGTGAAGTTTGAAGGCAAGCTCTCCACCGGATCCTTCCAGGACTGGAGGCAGTAGTGACCTGATTATTATTATTATAATCAAAAAGAAGCACTAAGCCACAAGGGCTATACAGCGCTGCAGGGTAGGGAAGGAAGCGAGGGTAATGGGCGGCAGAATGGGGGAGGGATGATCAGTAGGTTACAGAAAACAGAGGGGTAGGGGATAGTGCAGAGGTAGAGGGTAGCAAGAGATTGAGGTAGAAAGGGCTGAAGGTATCAGAGTTTGTGAAGCAAGTCAATTGTTGTCAAAAAATCAATAAGAGAGTCCGGATGAAAGGTGGGTCCATCAGCGAGAAGCGAAGGTAAAGAGAGCAGCAGAGCGAAGACGACGACGGAGGTAAATTCTGCGAGCTCGTTGATAAAGTGGGCAGTCTAACAGAATGTGGCTGACTGATAATGGAACCTGACAATTCTCACAGAGGAGCAGGGCACCTCTCCATGAGATATCCAGGAGTAAGACGAGTATGGCCAATGTGAAGACGGGAGAGAGTAGTCTCCCAACCTCTACACTGGTGACAAGAAGATGGCCAGTAACCTATACTCAGTTTAATAGATTGAAGTTTGTTACTGAGCAGAGTAGACCAACGTTGTTGCCAACGGATGTGAAGGTGGGTAGCTATTGCAGCAAAAGTCCATAAATGGAATACCTCTATATGAAACTGGTAGGTCATGTACTGCTGACCGCGCAGCAGTGTCTGCCTGTTCATTGCCCTGTACGTCAATATGACTAGGGACCCAACAAAAAAACAGTATCTTTATGCTTGGTAAACATGCAGCATAGCCAAAGTTGGATACGGAGGACTAAGGAGTGAGGTGTATCAAATTTCTGTATAGCCTGTAAAGCACTAAGGGAGTCTGAGACTACAACAAATGATGACACAGGCATAGATGCAATACGGATAAGTGCTGCAAGAATGGCATACAATTCAGCAGTAAAAATACTAGCTGAAGATAGTAAATGCCCTCATACGATGCTGTCCGGAAACACTGCTGCGAATCCTACACCGTCAGAAGACTTAGAGCCATCTGTGTACACTGCAATGGCATGAGAATGAGAGTGGAAGTGGTCAAGAAAAAGAGAACGGGAAGCGACCGTAGACAGTTGGGCTTTCGAGCAAGGGAGAGAGAAAGAACAGACTCGAACAGCTGGAACTTCCCAGAGGGGTAGGGAAAAGTGAGATGCTACATGAACATAGAAAGGTGGTAATTGAAGAGAAGACAAGAGTGAATGTAGGTGAAGAGAGAAGGGACGGAGTAAACAGAGGCGGCAAACAAATAAAGAATGTCTACTAATATCAGTGACCATTCTATAAATGGAAGGATTGCGGAGATCATGAGAACGTACATAGTAGTGGAGGCAATGGGCATCACGGAGATTGGATAAGGATGGAACGTTCGCTTCTGCATAGAGGCTCTCAACAGGCAAAGAACGAAAAGCACCAAGGCATAAATGTAATCCTTGGTGATGAATGGGGTCGAGGCTAGAGAGAGTAGCAGGAGAGGCCGCTGAATAGATCTGGTCACCATAATCAAGTTCCGATAAAATGAGGGTTGAATGTAGGTGAAGGAGAGTTCGACAATCAGCTCCCCATGAACGATGAGTAAGGGTTTTAAGAAGGTTCAGACGGCTGTGACAAATTGCCTTCGGAGAGGTAATGTGAGGTTTCCAGGATAACCTACGGTCAAAGAGGAGGCCCAGAAACCTGACTGTATCACGTTCAGGAACACAGGAGCCATAGAGGTACAAAGGATGATTGGAGATGACAGTGTCTAGTGAAAGTAATTCGGCGAGTTTTGGTACTGGAAAATTTAAACCCATGTGTGATGGCCCAATTGGAAACTCAGTCTACTGCATGCTGGAGAGAAACTGTAATGAGGTGACAGTCAGTGCCTGCACAGGCAATAGCAAAGTCATCAACATAGAGTGATGACCAAATATTTGATGGAAGACTAGAGGCCAAATCATTTATAGCAAGGAGAAAGTCTTGTGCTCAGAACACATCCCTGGGGGACACCTTCAGCTTGGATAAAGTCCGGGGAGGGCACATTATTAACCCAAACACGGAAATGCCTGTCAGTTAAAAAGTTCTTAAGGAAGGATGGTAGATTGCCTCGGAGGCCTAAGGAGTGGGCTTGGGCCAAAATATTATACCTCCAAGTTGTGTCATATGCCTTCTCAAGGTCAAAAAATATGGCAATAACTGAGTGGTTATTCGCAAAGGCATTACGAACATACGTATCCAAGCGTAGTGAGGGGTCTATGGTAGAACGTCCCTTACGAAAGCCATATTGACGAGTGGAGAGACTGTTGTGTGTATCTAAATACCACACTACCAGGCGTTCCATCACTTTGCAAACTGCACTGGTAAGAGCAATGGTACGATAGTGGGAGGCTTCGTGTCCCGTAGTGCCTGGTTTGCGGAAAGGGAGAACAATGGCAGATTTCCACGGCTGTGGAAGAACTACTTGTGACCAAATAAGATTGAAAAGGCGTAATAGGACTGCAAGGGCTGACTGATGTAAATGTTGTAGCATATGAATATGAATGTCGTCAGGCCCAGCTGCCGATGATCGACAAGCTGAGAGTGTTGCCTCCAGTTCTTGAAGTGTAAAAGGCACATTATACTGTTCTTATCTGAGAGAAGAAAAGTCTAAGGGTGCTAAATCTCTGGCAGACTTTGAGGAAAGAAACGAGGGGCATAGATGTAGCCCCTGATAAATACAGACCAGATGATTGCCAATTTCATTGGCAACATCTAGTGGGTTTGCTATATCAACACCGGCAACCCGCAGAACAGGAGCCGGGTCAGGAGAATATTTACCACTCAGTTTTTGTACTTTTTTCCAGACTGCACTCATAGAGGAAGCAGAGGTGATGGTGGAGACATAATCTCGCCAGCAAGTGCGTTTAGCGTCACAGATGACACGGCGAGCGATTGCACGCTTCTGCTTAAAATCAAGAAGTCTCTCCGTGGTTCTATTGTACCGGTACCTGCCCCATGCAGCGCGTTTCAAACGTACTGCACGAGCACAAGCAGGGGACCTCCAAGGCACGCATTTCTGAGAATGCCTGCCCGAAGTTTGGGGTATAGAATGAGAAGCTGCGGTTAAAACGGAGGACGAGAAGAGGTGCAAAAGCTCATCAATGGAGGACGAAGAAGGAACCTCACTAAAAACAGTTAGTTGTGAGTAAAGGTTCCAATTTGCCTGATCAAATTGCCAGTGTCGGATACGCAGAGGTGGTGAATATGAAGGGGAAGTAAGAATGATTGGGAAATGATCACTGTCATGTAAATCCGGGAGAACAGACCAGGTGCAGTCTAATGCAGGGAAGGAAGAGCAGATTGAGAGATCGATGCAAGAGAGTGTGAGTCCGAGGATCAAAATGGGGGTGAATACCTGTATATTTAAAACATGGAGGGGGTGGGTAGCAAGAAAATCCTCTAACTGAATGCCACGGGAATCACAGTGAGACCCCCCCCCAGAGAAAATGATGGGTATTAAAATCGCCAAGTAACAGAAGCGGTGGCGGTAATGACGAAACAAGAAAGGCAATATCCGTAATAGATAATGCCCAAGAAGGAGAGAGATATAAAGAACAGAGCATATACCACATATTCAAATGGATACGGGCTGCTGTGTAATGCAGTGAAGTACGAACAAATAGCTGATGGTACGGAATATAAGTGCGTAGAAGAAGGGCACTTTCATTAAAGGTCCCATCAGGAAAAGGATCTGAAAAATACAATAAATTATAGCCTGAGATGGGATAGATAACAGGAGAATGTAATTTTGGTTCCTGTAAGCAAACACCAACAGGGGAAAGCTGGGAGAGTAACATCTGAAGCTCCCCCCGATTACCCCTGAGGCCGTGTATATTCCACTGTAAATAGGCCATGATTGGCAATGATCAAGATACCTGAAATCTGCAGGTAAGGGTTCCTATGGACTAGAGGGATTAGAAAAGTCCACATGTGGAGGCAGCGGAAAACGTTCTAGCAGTGAAGGAAGGGTGCACTGCGAAGAAAGAAGTTGCGCAGATGGAGGAGAGGAGAGAGAATGAACAGAGGGTGGATCAGTGTCCATTGATGGTTTGGTCTCTGCAATATATTCAGAGATTGCTTCAAGTGTTTCGAAATTCAGAGACGTCATATGGGAGACAATATTGGAGATAGTAGGGGGAGGATGAGTAAAGATTGGAACTGTAATGGACTGTACCAAGGTAGGGGGAGCAAAAAGGTGGAGGGAACTGGAGAAGAAGCGTGGAAGGGGACAGAAGAGGCAGAAACCTGGGAGGTGGCAGAAGAGGAAGAAACTTGGGAGGGAACAGGGAAGGAAGGTACAGTACAAGGAGGAAGGTGAACCTCTACACTTGTAACAGAGCCAGTGAGAGGGGAAGAACCAGGTACAGAGACAGGGAAGGTAAAATGAGGAGGTGGAAGAAGGGAAGGAGGGGTTAAAGGACCTTTTTTGACTTCTGAGAAGTAGAGGGACGATTGGGAGGTGTCGTACGAGATCTCGTCGATACCGAGGCTTGTGAGGGAGAACAGAAAGAAGCGAGAACAAACTGAGGCATTGAAGTAGGACTTCTGAGCCCAGGACAGCAAAAGAATTAGATACAGGAGTGACTATGGGAGAGGTAACCACAGAGGAGGCTGCAGAAAATGGGATCCCAGAAGTGGGGGGAATAAGAAACATGAGGTAGTCTCCCTTGTAGGCGGAGATGAGAAACTGCCATGGCATAAGGGAGACCTTCTGCCTCTTTGAGGCAACGGATTTCCCGCTCATTTAAGTAGACTTGACGTCACCTCATGATGTCTGCCTGACGTCACCTCACGATGTCTGCCTGACGTCACCTCATGAATGTCACCTTGAGATGTCTGCTGACGTCACAGTGCTGCTGACGTCACCTCGACATCACGCCTGACATCACATGGCACCATCGAGTGTTCTAGTAATTATTTTAGTATTGTAGAGAAGATTGAGAGAAAATATATGTGTGTTAATTAATTCCTCTCAGTCAGTGTTCTCACATGTTAGTGTACCGTATGTACAGCGGTGTGTTTTTAAAGTTTCCGTGTGTCCAGTGAGGTCTGAGCCAGACCTGAGTGGCACCACTGTGCTAAGTCACCCGTGTGACCAGTGTGTTTGACAGCTGATTACTCAGCCCTGAGCGTATGAGCCCTCTTGTACAGAAAGCTTTTATGCTCGTCGCTCGTGATGTTCTGCAGAATCGTACCTGCTACAATTCCCATCGAGATTTGTTTCACTTCACCTCCAGACCTTCAGAGTGCAGTTATATGTAGAGAAACAAGTCTGGGGACGCTTAGACTAACCTCTGCTATAACTCCAACTGTCGAGAGAATGACACGCTGTCAGCCTCGTGTCACAAGCTTCAGTGAGCAGCCTGCACAAAGATGATGTCACTTTGACTGCTAGCTCTCTCACTGCAGTCTGGTGTATGATGTTACGACTCCCAGATGTTTCGCCCAGTCGTCTCTGCCACGACTCGCTCCACAACTCGCTCCACGCTCGACGGCAGTGACAGCCCAGCGACAGTACCAGTCGAGAAGTGTCCTCCTGAGTCGCTTGCCAGAAGTCCTACCCAGTTGCTGAGTTTTGTCAACGCCTCACTCGAGGGCACCAGCATGTCGTGCCCTAGGTTGAGTGAAAACCTGCAGCGACTCCTACGATGACTGCTTCACCAGAGGAGACCGTACCCTGTTACGTCACAGCTCAGCCGCAGCGATGTCTTCCGTGTTGCAGTACCTGTCCAGACGCAGGAAGGCGTGCAGTGATGCCCTTCGACGCTCATTGCCTTTGACCACGATGTTTAGCACACCACATGTTTTTTTCTTCCCTCCCTGTATGAAGTTTTTTTCCATGTCCATATGTATATGTTTTTATTTTGTGTTCTGTGCCCTGTTCCTACGAGAGAGAGACAGAGTTTCTTTTACTACCAGTATTGTCGCGTCGGGACGACGCGCGGTAGGTGGCCGAGCGTATGTAGACAGCCTGTACTGTCTGCACAGACAGCCCATGCTGTCTGCCAGCTTAGTTCATATTTCGCGTTATGCTGGTGCTGCCATCTATAGGCCTTGCCACTTCAGTATGCTCAGACTTGCCTCACCCTCACTCACACAGCGGCCTAGCAGCAAGACACAAGGCCTCCCAGCTCTCTCTCGTGGGCATGGCCCTCCCGGGCCATGGGCACAACACACAAGCCTGTGTAACCCACTACGACTTAACAATAAACAAAGAAGCCTCCGAAGACGTATATAATTTAACCACCCGCTACCAGAATACCAAACAAGCCCGTTATACTTGGCAACGGCGAGAGTATGAAAGGTGAGCCTCATGACAATTAAGGCAAGAGGGAGGTCGATTGCAAGACGTATTAGAATGGCCATCAGCACCACAGACTGGGCATTCGGCTGTAGATCTGCAATATTTCGCTGGATGGCCAAATCGCCAGCAATTTCTACACTGTTGTGGTGTAGGGATCACCTTTTGAACTTGTAACTGATGTCCTGCTACATAAACTGAGGATGGGAGTTCACGGCTGTCAAAAGTTAAACGAGTCACATTGCTAGGGTATCGTCTCTGCCCGCGGGCAGGAAGAACATAAGTGTCTACCTTGAGGATTGGGAGATCTTGGAGTTCCAGCTGTTCAAGAATGTCATTGCCACATGTCTGGAAATTTTGTTGAACTATGGTATGGGGCAGAATGACGGTACCACTACAAGAATTGAGGGAATGATGTTTTTCAATAGTGACAGGAACAGTATCGATATGGAAAAGAAGAGAAAGATCATGAGCTTGGGTAGCATTCTGTACAGTGATGATGCATGTACCACTCTTAAGAGCATGAAAAGAAATATCTTTACCAACACGGCGGAGTGCCTTGCCAATACTATGGTCGGAATGATAGGCAATAGAGGAAGTCGGTCATAAAGTGAAGAATTTAGTCCATTGTGCATTCTGAAACTGAGCATGGAAAGGGAGTGCAGGACGTGTCGATCTTTTCTGAGAAGAACGAGAAGGTGAAGAAGTATCAGCAGGTAATTGTCGTTGGCGTTTAGGCGTGGGAGCAGAGTTGGTATGACATGGAACGGGCCAGCGATTTCAAATGCACCATAGAGGGAGAAGCCGGAAGCATAGTCAAAGGAGAGCGGAGGTCAGATAAATTGAAGGAGTCAGTCGAGACCTCAGTTCCTGAAGCGGGTGAGGAAACAGCACCGGCAAGAGGTAAAAAGGCATTAGGAGTGTCCGAAGAGCATTCCAAAGACGAGGCAGGGTCAGAATGGGGTGCGGTATCAAGAAGGGGCCCGGGGTAGCAGGTTCATGGACTAGGGCTTCCATGGTTAGGTTACTTCTTTCTTTTTGTTTTTAAGAAAAAAAAAAGAAAAGAAAATAAAAATAAAAGAATAAAAAAAGGGGGGACCGGGGAGGGATAGTTCCTAGGAGGAATGAAAGGGCCAGAAATCTCCCTCTGTGCCCAAGAGGACCTCCGCACCGCAAGTAGCGCAGATGCAGCATGGAACCCGTGCCATTCCCTACCCATCATGCCAGTAAACCAGCAATCCAGGATAGCAACCTCACATCTGCCGAGCTACCTCGGTGGACAAAAGAGAGGGCGGCTGGATATCTGCCACAAAGCATACCTCCATCGGCCACCACCCCCGGAATCCGAAAGGTGGCTTCCGGAGATACACCCGTCGCCCGAAAGACACCCAAAGCCACCCTCCGGGATACCAGAGAGGGATCAGGACATCCCCAGGCAATCCAGATTCCACGGCAAACTATGCCAAAAAGGAAGGGCAAAAGGGAGGGGAGGAGGAGGAGGAGGAAAGGAAAAAGGGGGAGGATGGGATTGAGAAGGGGGGATTGGGGGTAATTAGGTTCGGTCTGAGGAAGGAGACTGACAGGTCTAATTCCTCAGACCAAGAGCCTCTTCACCACAACAAGGAGCCCCCCTTGAAGAGGAGTAGTGACCTGAACAAGGTCAAGCTCTACCACCTGACCTCAACTAGGATTGAGACGGAGTTGACTAGCTCTAATTGACCCCTGATGATTAACAATGCTAAACTAGCGGTTAATTTATGGCCGAATATATTTATTTTAGCTGTTAATGAAGGTTCTCATTAGTATATTAAATAAAAAATCCAAATCAATACATGTAAATACATCATCCCAATTTGTGGTTAAATAAGAGTAAAAAGAGGCATCTGGGTGGGGTCAGCAGTAACAGCCTGGTTGATCAGACCCTGATCCACCATGAGGCCTGGTCTTAGACCAGCCTGCGAGGGCGTTGACCCCCGAAATGGAAAAATTAAGTAGATCCACGATTAAGAGGAGCCAGATATGAACAAGGTCTGGCTCTAATTCTATAAATAAAGGTGAAGCAATATAGGAACACCAGGGAGAAAAAATCAATATAATTCACTATTTCTTATTATTATTATTATTAAATATTAGCCGGTATTCTCCCGGCCCGGGCCTTGTCCAAGTGGTGGCCCGGCCTTGGCTCCCTCTTTAGGGAGTGTCTGAGACCTAAGTCTCCCATGGGAGGAGGCACAAGTACCTCCTCATCTTTGGGACCAACTGTCCCCAGGCCTAGCCACAAGCTAGGCCTCTCTGGTCTGCCATCCCCGCCCCAAGGAAGCAAATGGGAATGACAGTCTTATGAGCTAAAGGCTCGGGCTCAGGCACCTGCCCTACCCTAGAAGGATTAGGCATGGTGTCGATCTCACTATTTCTTCCATTAATTCTTAATTATATTACCCCGGAGGGTACTCAAAATTTTATTGTTCTGTAAGGTTATTCGGAAAAACTGAAATATTTCACTTTAATATTTCCTTTTAAACTCAAGAAATTTTTTTTTCCAAGTATTTTATGTAATTATTTTATTAATTTTAAGTATTTTAAAAAACTTTTAAAGTATTTAACATAATAATAATTGACAATAATAATATTACAAAAAAAAATTGTGTTATTCAGTTAAATATTTATATTATTCTATGTCTTAATATACTTTAGTCTCCCAGAAAAAAATTAATTATTTTTTTTTGTAAATGTTTTTGGTTATTCCATAACATGGTTATAATTATGATTATAATTTTTGAAGTGGTGGACGGGTAAGCCGGTGGAAGGTCTCTGTCAGGTGACCACAAGCTCCAGCTCTGGGTCATAATATGATTTAGAGTTAGGAAACACTTGTCCTGTTTCCTGTCAGGGTAAGTTCTGGAGTTTACCTGGAGAGGGATCCAGGGGGTCAGCGCCCCCGGGGAACGATCCGAGAACAGGCCTCATGGTGGATCAGTTTTTTTTTTTTTTTTTTTTTTTTTTTTAAAATTTATACACATCATAATTATACATAAAAAATCTACTATATTATACCTACATTCTGAAAAGTGTTATATCTACCATAACGAGACCTTGAGCTCTACATCCACACTTGGATGCCATAAAGTCTCAATGAAAACCAGGAAACCATTCCAAACCCACATTCACAACACTCTCACGACCCCCCCCCCCCAGGGAGGCGAGCCCGCTGTTGCCCCCTGACTCCCTCCAACCTATGAAAACCCCTTCACTCACTCATATCCAATCACAGATTTACGAGAATCCCTAACGTTAGCATTCTATACCCCTCTGAGAAAGCCTGATCCCACCTCCTCCCATACAAATCTCTGTTACGACACCTCGTACTATAGAACGTTACCGCAAGAACCTTTCTTCTCTCCTCACTATCCCCTCTCCCCCTCATCACCCACGACATATATATATAATCTACCATGATATAATCTAAAGCTCTTATGACACCCTCGTCTAACCCACCCATATCTAGACTTAGAGCACGCAAAACCGACACCCCACGGCCCCCCACCCTCTGTACCAACCTACTTAACCAGCACCTAACCTCCTCTAGCCCTTCACAAAAGTAAACTACATGGAACGCTGTCTCATCCCCTCCACAGATACCACACCCCCCACCCTCTACAACCTGTCTGTTTCGTAATATCTCACCAGACGGAAGGATCCCATGCAGAAAACGAAACATCACCTCACGCGCCCGAGGTTTTAACTTCAATTTACTAAATCTAAACCAAATACTCTTCCACGCATACATGGGGAACAAACCCTCAACTGGGACAACGCACCTACCTACAAGTAACCTACACAAAACCCTTATACGAACCTTTCTCAGTTCCCTAACCAACATCACAGCCCTCAAAACTATTTCACATTCCCTCAACTCCATTCCTCGATACCACATACCCAGCCTGTCGTGTATCCTTCCCAAACGCCCCGCGTTCACACCCTCACGCAACACTTCCCATTTAATAAACACACATTTAGCCCTCCGTCTCAAATCCAACAACCCCAACCCACCCTGACTTACAGGTAACATTACAACCTCCCTCCGTAACCAATCACAACGTGAACCCCATAAAAATTTGTACACCCGTCTTAGTATCCCCGCAATCGCTGTCCCTGTAATTGGGAACACAGCTGCAACATACCAAACCTTACTATACAATAAAATGTTCACGACTATCACTCGCTGTATCAGAGTTAGGTGCTGGGGTCTCAGAACACCTAGACGCCCCACGATCCTTTCCAATAACCTATCCGAATTTTCCTCCCGCGCCGCAACCATGTCATCCCTATAAATAATACCACAAATCTTTAAAGACACCGCCCATTCTTTAACAACATTACATCTCCCCCCCACACCCCCCACCCAAGAACCCAACCCCATGCACCTTGACTTCGCACTATTTACCTGCATACCCGTGGCACTTCCAAATAATTGCACCACCTCGTCCAACACTCTCATTGACATCCCTGCACGAATGAGAACAGTGGTGTCGTCAACATATCCAATTAACCCCGGCCAGGCCCTCCCACCCCCCACACTTCCCTCACATGGCGTACATAAGCTACGGTCAACCATTCTATAAAAGGGGTCCTGGAAACACGCAAACAATATTTGGGACATGGGGCATCCCTGTCTAAGGCCTCTTCCCATTGCAATTTCCCTCCCCATACACCCATTAATCTGTATCCTCATTTTCGCTCCCTTGTACAACGTATTTACCCACTCGACTATTTCCTCCCCAAAACCCTGTCTCCTAAGTATAACCTGCAAAGCTCCCCTTTCCACTCTATCATATGCTCCCTGCCAGTCTAGAGCCAACAAAGCCGCCCCTCCACCCCCACCCTTAGCTTCCACAAAACTTCTCAGTATCCCATGTCCTTCAATCATCGACCTTCCCGGCAACCCGAACTGAGATTTTGACACCACCCTCTCCACTACACATTTGAACCTATTACCTAAAATTTTTGCAAACACCTTATAGTCTGCACACATCAGTGATATGGCTCGGTACTCCCGAAGGGTGGGCTGCCCCTTGACCTTCGGGACCAACACTACTACTGCTGTTTCCTGCTTCTCCCCCAACTTACCCTTCTCCTTCATACTATTAAATAACCTAACTATAAATTCCTTTATCAATGCCCAATGTTGTAAATAAAATTCTACCGGGAGACCATCAATACCGGGAGCTTTCCCCTTCCTCATTCCCCTTAACGCATTCTCTATTTCCTCTGCCGTAATCGTCCCACCTAAAGCCTTTCGATCACTATTTCCTAAATTACACGTCACATACGTACACACCTTGTCCAATGCCCCGTCACCCACCCCCCCACTGTTCCAGTACTTCTCGTACCAAGCCTCCGCATACGCACACATCCCCTTCGTGGTTCGTATCTCCTGCCCTACTCTATAATTCCCAACCATCTCCGTTACCTCTAAACATGGTATAGCCGTCAGCGCCTGCCTTTGCTTTTGATGCCGCAAAACACACGCTGACGGCTTGTCGCCCCAAAGCACTTCCTCCACCCCTGCCTGCATCCTTACAGCTTGAAACCTTTCATTTTGCAACACCCTCAACCTCCCCTTTATTTCAGCTATTTCATCCATAGGAAAATTATTCCCACCCACCCCCCTCCCATAGCAACCTCTTAACCTATCCTCTAAATAGTTAGCCAGTCCATATTTTAAATTATTAATACGTTTTCCTTCTCTCACATAAAACTTTCTAATCCTTTCCTTTGCGACACTATCCCACCATGTCACAATGTCATCCACTCCCTGTTCTTCCACACTAAGCTCCCTCCATAGGACTGAAAACCCCTCCAACCCCTCCTCATCACCTAACACACTTATATTTAATTTCCAATAACTTCTATATATGTCCGCGAGCGTCCCCCACCCAACCTCCACCACCACTGCCCTATGATCTGACATTGTAGCCTCAACAGTACTGAAAGATTTCACGTCCACTCCCTGAGAAAGGTACACTCTATCTAGTCTCGCAGCATAACCACTCCTAACAAACGTATATTCAGTCTCCCACACCGCTCCCCCAAAGGCATCACGTAACCTAACATCCCTTAATAAATCCCTAAGAGCCACAGACATATATCCAGCCCCTCTTGGGTCCACATCAGCCACCCTGATTACACTATTCCAGTCCCCACCAACTATCGCCACCTCTGGCAGTGCACTTAGGAAAAACACAAGATCCTCACACACAAAATCATTCTTTACCTTTATGTTATTTTCTGCCGGCGCATACACACTCACAAAAGACACACGCTTACCCATCCACCACCCATCCACACGCAACACCCTCCCTCCCCCTCCTCCCTCGCTTCTCTGCAAAACAAACGGGCTCGTCTCCCTTATTAAAATTCCCACACCACCTTTTAGACGGGGAGATGGCAGGGTAACTACCCGAAATCCTGCCACCTCCAACACCCTACCCTCTTTGAAATTGTGCTCCTGCAGGAACACAACATCCACTCTAGATTTATTCAGAAAATTACGAAACCAATCTCTCTTCATACCGCTACATAACCCATTAACATTTACAGACATACACCTAAGGCCTATTAAAGTTTCCACCCCTGCTTCCTCTCATCACTCTTTACAACTCCAGAGCTTGAATTTACGTTCAACACCTTCAGAGTGCTCTCTTTCCCTCCCCCCTTCTTCCGGTGCCTCCTATCATGGCTACCACCACCTACACCACTACCTTCACACTTCACCTCAGTCTGTTTCCCAGGCCTTTGTGCAGGCGTAAGGACGTCATCAGAATCTGATGTAGCCGCCCTCTTTCTCGTGACAGTCATGTTACACATATCTTGGTCAGATGTTACCTCTCGATGAACCTCCACCTCCACCTGAGAATGGTTTAATGAGTCAATGGACGACTCCAAACCACCATCACGTCCCAAATTATCATGTCTCAGACTTTCTGGAAGCGACGATTCTCCAATGACACCACGCTCAGATGTAACATCCCTCTCTGGTGGTGACAACGTCTTCAACACCTCCACCAATTCCTCCTCAATCTCAAGAACCTTCTCTTGTACTTGCTGCTCCTCCTTATCCACAGGAGACGACACCTGATCAGGCAGTTGGGGGCGGGACTCCAACTCACCACCAGTCCTGTGTGCCCGATCCACTATCTCGCTCCACAAAACACCACGCCCTCCATCCGATGTTTGTTCCTCACCTGCCACCTTTGAAGCAGGGGCTGCGACGTCCACCACAGGTCCAGGCACATGTCTTCGCTTGTCACAGGTCGCCGCTATGTGATCATACTCACCACATAGGCGGCACGTACGTCGTTGTCCTGGGTACATTACCATTACCTGCGTCCTGAAATCTTGTAGGTACACATAGGATGGTATTGGGTGCCTCAAAGTCATTTTGAGGTTGAAAGAACCCTCTGGAAAACCAGCATAGGCTCCTGCCGCCCACGTACCATGTTGAGCATAATGCACCGTCCCATACTTCTCAAAAACTTTCCTTATATCCGCCTCGTCCGCCTCAAAGGGAACGTTGCGTAACTTGATCCACGTATAATACCGTGAAACATCTATCATTCTTACAGTGACAGCTGGTGTGACGTTAAGACTCACGTCCTGAAACCTGGTGACTAACGATTCATAAACCGTTGCTGATAGCAGTTTGACGAAAATTCGTTGTCCTCCGTTCAATGCTACACCATACAAGTCACTATCTTGTACTCCATAAGTCTCCCGTATGATCTTTGGCAATAAGACTTGCGCAGAACTGGTCGTTATCGTTCCTTTAAGTAGCTCGATGCCTACAGTATTTATCCTTCGTCTCAGACTAACCGCCATCTTGACGATCACAGTGCACCTAAGTTGTCAGCCGAGGTGTGACAGCACCACTTCACACCACTGCAGCCAGGTAACTGACAAGGGCGCTCGCCTACAAACAACAGAGGGGTGCAGAGCACTACCGCACACTACCGTGGTCAGGCAGCGAATGTACCAGAGTGCATCCCCCTTATTCATTGTCCTCATCGCTCTCGGGCCGTGTGGACGTGCTGCGCAGAAGCTCCTGATTGAGTTGGTTTTCTGCACAGTTAACCTGTTTGGGCTGCTGCCCCTAGTGTTGGTTGGTGGCAACTTTATTTTCTACAACACGGCGCTGAACAGCAGGAGGCGCATCAATACTGTTTACCTGGAGTTTACCTGGAGAGAGTTTCGGGGGTCAACGCCCCCGCGGCCCGGTCTGTGACCAGGCCTCCTGGTGGATCAGCGCCTGATCAACCAGGCTGTTGCTGCTGGCTGCACGCAAACCAACGTACGAGCCACAGCCCGGCTGATCAGGAACTGACTTTAGGTGCTTGTCCAGTGCCTGCTTGAAGACTGCCAGGGGTCTGTTGGTAATCCCCCTTATGTGTGCTGGGAGGCAGTTGAACAGTCTCGGGCCCCTGACACTTATTGTATGGTCTCTTAACGTGCTAGCGACACCCCTGCTTTTCATTGGGGGGATGGTGCATCGTCTGCCAAGTCTTTTGCTTTCGTAGTGAGTGATTTTCGTGTGCAAGTTCGGTACTAGTCCCTCTAGGATTTTCCAGGTGTATATAATCATGTATCTCTCCCTCCTGCGTTCCAGGGAATACAGGTTTAGAAACCTCAAGCGCTCCCAGTAATTGAGGTGTTTTATCTCCGTTATGCGCGCCGTGAAAGTTCTCTGTACATTTTCTAGGTCGGCAATTTCACCTGCCTTGAAAGGTGCTGTTAGAGTGCAGCAATATTCCAGCCTAGATAGAACAAGTGACCTGAAGAGTGTCATCATGGGCTTGGCCTCCCTAGTTTTGAAGGTTCTCATTATCCATCCTGTCATTTTTCTAGCAGATGCGATTTATTTATTTATTATAAATTTGTGCACACATACAGAGGTACAAAAAAATACAGATAAGAGCAGCATGCCAAAGCCACTTATACTATGCATAGCATTACGGGCTGGCTTAAAATTAACTTAAGATTAACTAAGCAATGATGAAGTCAGTGATAAAACATTAATGTAAACAGATTACTATAAAGCACAAGTGAGTATTACAAAGACAGGTCATATGAAGGATTCTGTTAGGTAGTGTATTTAAAAAATAATAAAGTTAGATTGGGTTTTAGGTTTAACATTTATGTGATATAATTGTGAGAAACATTTAAGATATACAATTTATAAGGTTCAGTTATTCAGTATTTATTTGGTTTTGGGTGAGTAAGTGATCTTTGAGTAGAGACTTGAATTTATAAACAGGTAGTGTTTCTTTTATATTTACAGGTAATGAATTCCAGATTTTAGGGCCTTTTATGTGCATTGAGTTTTTGCATAGTGTGAGATGAACACGAGGAACATCAAAGAGTGATCTGTGCCTTGTGTTATGGTCATGTGTTCTGTTGAGGTTGGCAAGGAGATGTTTGAGGGGAGGGTTAATATCAGAGTTAAGTGTTCTATGTATGTAATAGGTGCAGTAATAAGTATGGATGTTTTGTATGGTGAGTAGGTTTAGTGTATTGAATATTGGTGGAGTGTGCTGCCTGTAGTGAGAATTTGTTATCATTCTAACTGCAGCCTTTTGTTGGGTAATTAGTGGTCTGAGATGGTTAACTGTTGTTGAGCCCCATGCACAAATTCCATAGGTGAGATAGGGGTAAATAAGAGAGTGATATAGGGCCAGGAGGGCTGACTGTGGAACATAGTACCGTATCTTCGATAGTATGCCTACAGTCTTGGAAATTTTCTTAGAAATTTGTTGTATATGTGTATGAAATTTGATGTTATGGTCCTTGAAGGTGAGATCCTCCGACATAATCACTCCCAGGTCTTTGACGTTGGTGTTTCGCTCTATTTCGTGGCCAGAATTTGTTTTGTACTCTGATGAAGATTTAATTTCCTCATGTTTACCATATCTGAGTAATTGAGATTTCTCATCGTTGAACTTCATATTGTTTTCTGCAGCCCACTGAAAGATTTGGTTGATGTCCGCCTGGAGCCTTGCAGTGTTGAGCTGACCCGTGGGGCTGTCATGGGATCTTCAATGGATTTGTTGCTACCGGCGATCATCCGCGATACATACGGTATTGCAAATGAAGAGATTAGTGGTGTAGCACTAAATGGAACAACGAGGATCTTCGTAAAATTAACATCTGCACATGTCTACGAGGCAGTGGTAGACAAGTATGAGGAGATCACCATACCGGTCAACTCAGCTGTGTCAGTGCGTCTCCATGATGTATCTAGGTACTACACATGGGTAAAAATAAGAAATGTGCCTTTCGAGGCGAATGACTGACATCCGAAGTGAACTAAGTAATTATGGGACGGTTCACATGACGACTTCGGGGCGGTGGGCTACTGGACCGTATGCTGGAATGCTTGAGGGAACATGTTCTGTTAAAATGACACTACCACACCCCATACCATCTTATGTTTACCTGGAGTTTACCTGGAGTTCCGGGGGTCAACGCCCCCGCGGCCCGGTCTGTGACCAGGCCTCCTGTGTGGGTCATATGACCACATTGCGGCGCAGTGTGGAGAGCGACGTGGATACCCGGTACAACAGCAACGGCAGGCAGTGGACGAGGCTGGTGGGGAGCGAGAGCAGTCTTTTGCAACACTGCCTAAACAAGGGCTGTCATGGAGTGAGGAGGTGGATAAAGCAAAGGAGATGGAATCAGTAGATGTAACACAACGGGGAGACTCATAGTCGTTGGACATACATCAGGTATTCGAAGAGAGAATACCGGTTTTGGGTGAAGTGGAAGCGTCGTTAGTGAAGGCGTTGGACGTCTTGTTAGATGATACGATCATAGGACATGTGGGGGACCCAGGCTTAGTTATGAGGTCGGCTGACTCAGACACAGACACATACACAGAGAAGCCGTCCAGCCGCCGTGGAAAGACGTTGTCGTTCCTGCTCTTCAGTTATCCTGAGTAATTCTC
The DNA here is from genome assembly GCF_038502225.1 of Cherax quadricarinatus. NCBI lineage: Eukaryota > Metazoa > Arthropoda > Malacostraca > Decapoda > Parastacidae > Cherax > Cherax quadricarinatus. The sequence goes on along the minus strand of NC_091389.1, from coordinate 4,339,571 downwards.
GAGCTGAGCAACTCTGAACACTGTTACTCGAGATTTTTCTTGGGTTATCCTGAGTAGTTCTTCACCAGAGCCGAGAGGAAACTTGCTGGCAGTCACTTCGAGCCCCATCCCATCAAGAGGGTAAGGCGGTGACTTGCTTGCTTGTTCACCCCTCTCTTCCCCATCCCCCCATCCTTCCCCATCCTCCCCTCACACAAACATCAACACTGGCCCACACACTACATACATTGCTATCCTTCTGACTTTCCTATCTTTTTCTTTTTCGGCAACTTCGCTTTGGCGAGTTAACACAAGGCATTTTGACCATCTGGTAGCCCGTGTGTTTTAAAATCCGACCGATCTTTGCCTTGGGCCCTGTCCCCCTCACCACTCGAGGGTAGGCTATTTTAGGGGCTGACCTTCATAAGTCAGCTGAAATAGGATGTTAGACTAACACTAAGGAAAGACCCCTTTTTGTTAAAGTAACTTCTGTGCCAGATGTACCTTCCTGGACATCATGGCGCGGATAAGTGTAAGACTACGGGTTGATGACAACCAAAAGTCGGTGAAAGAAACTCTAGCATGCATTTTCTCAAATTCAACTGTTGCTCCAGTGGATGTTTTTACAACTCTCGCTGGGGTAGTACTTCTCCTCTCTTCTGAAGAAGAGTTACTTCAACTACTTAAGCAGGACGTCCTGGACAAATTGAAGACTTTGGGTATCCACCCAATTGCACCTGAAAGCTATCAAGCACAATGAACTGTGTTTGTTGCCAGAATTAACAGCATCATGAGAGATAGCACAGTGAATGAACTTCTTGTTGACTTTAATGCAGAAAATTCTGAATTTCATGCTGTACAAGCACACAAATTTTCTAAACCTGGCAACAAACAGGAAACATTAAAATTAATACTTGAGACACCTGAAGAAGCCAAACTAGTGCGTCAAAATGGCTTCAAACGTTTTGGCACCAGATGTACACCTGACCAAATCTCTCTTGAGCGGTTTGTCAGTGTGACACAATGTTACAAATGTTACGCATTTGGGCATACCACTAACAAATGCAGTAGCCAAGCACTGATTTGCAGCATATGCTCTGGGAAACATTCTTTTAAAGATTGTAATAACAAAACTAAACCCAAGTGTGTCATCTGCAATGGAAAACATCATGCTGTTTCTGCTATCTGTCCCGAAAGGAAAAAGGAAATGCAGAAACTTTAGACGCTAAGTGTCCAATTCTAAGAAGAACACTCCCGAGGCACCTCCAACAATGTCCCAAACTTCCTTCCCAACTTTGCCTGGATCTAGTGGGTCTCAGGTCTCTTCCACTGGTTCCAATGTTTGGAATTCTGTCCCCTCTTGGAGTGCCCCAATCTAACCCTCACCTACAACATACACAAACACAACAAGGTTCAGTCTCATCTCCCATGTCTCAGGTATCCTCAGCCGGGGATATGACGAGAGCGCATTATTATTATTATAATCAAAAAGAAGTGCTAAGCCACAAGGACTATACAGCGCTGCAGGGCAGGAAGGAAGCGAGGGCATCAGGTGGCAAAAGGGAGATGGATGAGTAATAGGTTACGGATAACAGCGGGGCAGTGGATGGTGAAAGGGTAAAGGGCAGCAAGAGACTGAACTAGAAAGGGCTGAGGGGAGTGCGAAAAGTATCATCAGAGTTTGTGGAGTAAATCAGTCGTTGTCAAGAAGTCAATGAGAGAGTCAGGATTAAAGGAGGGTCCATCAGCAAGAAGGGAAGGTAAAGAGAGAGTAGTAGAACGAAGACGACGTTGGAGGTAAATTCTGCGTGCTCGTTGATAGAGAGGGCAGTCTAACAGAATGTGGCTAATCGATACTGGAACTTGACACTGCTCACAGAGAGGAACAGGGTGCCTCTCCATGAGATACCCATGAGTAAGACGAGTGTGGCCAATGTGAAGGCGGGAGAGAGTGGTCTCCCAACCTCGGCACTGATAAGAAGACGGCCAGTAACCTATGCTCGGTTTAATAGAATGAAGTTTGTTACTGAGCAGAGTTAACCAACGTTGTTGCTATTGCAGCAAAATAGTCCAGAAATGGAACACCTCGATAGGAAATCGGTAGGTCATGTACTGCTGACCGTGCAGCAGTGTCTGCCTGTTCATTGCCCTGTATGTCGACATGACCAGGGACCCAACAAAAAACAATATCTTTATGTTTGGTAGAGATACGGCGTAGCCAAAGTTGGATACGGAGAACTAGGGGATGAGATGTATCAAATTTTCGTATAGCCTGTAGAGCACTAAGGGAGTCTGAGACTACTACAAATGATGACACAGGCATAGATGCGATACGAATAAGTGCTGCAAGAATGGCATACAGTTCAGCAGTAAAAATGCTAGCTGAAGATAGTAAATGCCCCCACACGACGCTGTCCGGAAACACTGCTGCGAATCCGACGCCGTCTGAAGACTTAGAGCCATCTGTGTACACAGCAGTGGCATGAGAATGGGAGTGGAAGTGATCAAGAAAAAGAGAGCGGGAAGCCACCGTAGGCAGTTGAGCTTTCGAGCAAGGGAGTGAGAAAGAACAGACCCAAACAGCTGGAACTTCCCAGGGGGGTAGGGAAAAGTGAGATGCTACATGAACATATAAAGGTGGTAACTGAAGGGAAGACAAGAGTGAATGTAGGCGAAGAGAAAAGGGACGGAGCAAACAGGGGCGGCGAACGAATAAAGAATGTCTACTAATATCGGTGACCATTCTATAAATGGAAGGATTGTGTAGATCGTGAGAGCGTACATAGTAGCGAAGGCAATGGGCATCACTGCGATCAGACAAGGATGGAACATTCGCTTCTGTATAGAGGCTCTCAACAGGGGAAGAGCGAAAAGCACCAAGGCACAAATGTAATCCTTGGTGATGGATAGAGTTAAGGCTAGAGAGAGTAGCAGGAGAGGCCGTGGAATAAATCTGGTCACAATAATCGAGTTTCGATAAAACGAGGGCTGAATGTAGGCGAAGCAGAGTTCGACGATCAGCTCCCCAGGAAAGATGAGCAAGGGTTTTAAGAAGGTTTAGCCGGCTGTGACAAGTTGCCTTCAGAGAGGTAATGTGAGGTTTCCAGGATAACCGACGGTCAAAGAGAAGGCCTAGAAACCTGACTATCACGTTCAGGGATACGGGAGCCATAGAGATACAAAGGATGATCGGAGATAACAGAGCGTCTAGTGAAAGTAATTTGGTGAGTTTTGGTACTTGAAAATTTAAACCCATGCGTGGTGGCCCAAGTGGAAACACGGTCGACCGCATGCTGGAGAGAAACTGCAATAAGATGACAGTCAGCGCCTGCACAAGCAATAGCGAAGTCATCAACAGAGTGATGACCAAATATTGGGTGGAAGAACAGAGGCCAAATCATTTATAGCAAGGAGAAAAAGTGTTGTGCTTAGAACACATCCCTGAGGGACACCTTCAGCTTGGACGAAGTCCGGGGAAAGAACATTATTGACTCGAACACAGAAATGTCTGTCAGTTAAAAAGTTCTTAAGGAAGGATGGTAGATTGCCTCGGAGGCCTAAGGAATGGGCCTGGGCCAAAATATTATACCTCCAAGTTGTGTCATATGCCTTCTCAAGGTCAAAAAATATGGCAATAACTGAGTGATTATTCGCAAAGGCATTACGAACATACGTATCCAAGCATAGTAAGGGGTCTATGGTAGAACGACCCTTACGAAAGCCATATTGACTAGCGGAGAGACTGTTGTGTCTCTAAATACCACATTAAATGTCGATTTACGAGACGTTCCATCACTTTGCAAACTGCACTAGTAAGAGCGATGGGGCGATAGTGGGAGGCATCATGTCCTGTAGTACCAGGTTTGCAGAAAGGGAGAACAATGGCAGATTTCCACAGCTGGGGAAGAACTCCTTGTGCCCAAATAAGATTGAAGAGGTGTAAGAGGACTACAAGGGCTGACCGATGTAAATGTTGTAACATACGAATATGAATGTCGTCAGGCCCAGCTGCCGATGATCGGCAAGCTGAGAGCGTTGCCTCCAGTTCTTGAAGTGTAAAAGGCACATTATACTGTTCTTCTCTGAGAGAAGAAAAGTCCAAGGGTACTAACTCTCTGGCAGACTTTGAGGAAAGAAACGAGGGGCATAGATGGAGCCCTCGGGAAATACAGACCAGATGTGTGCCAAGTTCAATGGCAACGTTGAGAGGGTTTGCTACATCAACACCAGTGACCCGTAGAACAGGAGCCGGGTCAGGAGAGTATTTACCACTCAATTTCCTCACTTTTTTCCAGACTGCACTCATAGAAGAAGCAGAGGTGATGGTGGAAACAGTCTCGCCAACAAGTGCGTTTAGCTTCACGGATGACACGGCGAGCGATCGCACGCTTCTGCTTAAAATCAAGAAGTCTCTCAGCGGTTCTATTGTACCGGTACCTGCCCCATGCAGCACGTTTCAAACGTACTGCACGAGCACAAGCAGGAGACCACCAAGGCACGCACTTCTGAGAATGCCTGCCTGAGGTTTGGGGTATAGAATGAGAAGCTGCGGTATAAACTGACGTCGAGAAGATGTGTAGGAGCTCATCAATGGAGGATGAAGAAGGAACCTCACTAAAAGCAGTGAGGCGTGAGTAAAGATCCCAATTTGCCCGATCAAATTGCCAGCGAGGGCTATGGAAAGGTGGTGAATAGGAAGGAGAAGAATGATCAGAAAATGATCGCTGTCATGTAAGTCTGGTAGAACAGACCAGGTGAAGTCTAGTGCAGTGGAGGAAGAGCAGACTGATAGATCGATGCAAGAGAGAGTATGAGTACGAGGATCAAAATGGGTGGGAGTACCCGTATTTAAAACATGGAGGGGGTGAGAGGCGATAAAAGCCTCCAACTGGATGCCATGTGAGTCACAATGAGACCCCCCCAGAGGAAATGGTGGGCATTAAAATCACCAAGTAACAGAAGTGGTGGTGGTAAGGATGAAACAAGAAAGGCAAAGTCTGGGATAGAAAATCCCCGAGAAGGAGAGAGATATAAAGAACATATTGTAAACCACTTATTCAAGTGGATACGGGCTGCAGTGTAATGCAGCGAGGTATGGACAAATAGTTGACAGTACGGAATATCATTGCGTAGTAGAAGGGCACTTTCATTAAAGGTCCCATCTGAGAAAGGATCCGAAGAATACAATAAATTATAGCCTGAGATAGGTTGGAAAACAGCCAAGTGTAATTTTGGTTCTTGTAAGCAAGCACCAACAGGGGAAAACCTGGAAAGCAACATCTGAAGCTCACCCCGATTACCCCTGAGGCCGCGGATATTCCACTGTAAATAGGCCATGATTGGCGATTAAGAAAATACCAGGAATCTGTAGGTAAAGGCACCTACGGACTAGAGGGGTTAGAAAAGTCAACGTGTGGTGGCATTGGAAGACGTTCAAGTAGCGAAGGAACGGAGTGTTGCGAAGAATGGGGTTGTGAAGATGGAGGAGAGGGAAGAGAAGGAACAGGAAGTGAATCAATGTCCATTGAAGGTTTAGTCTCTGCAATATATTCTGAAATGGCTTCAAGTGTTTCTGAATTCAAAGATGTATGGGAGACCATATTGGAGATAGAAGGAGGAAGGTGAGTAAAGATTGGGACAGTAATGGACTGTACAAAAGTAGAGGGGGAGGGAAGAGTGTAAGGGACTGGAGATGAAGTGTGGGGGGGGGGACAGAAGAGGCAGAAACCTGGGAGGTGGCAGAAGAGGGAGAAACTTGGGAGGGGACGGGGGTGGAAGGCATAGTACGAGGAGGAGGGTGATTCTCTACACTTGTAATAGAGCCAGAGAGAGGGGAAGAACTAGGTACAGAGACTGGAAAGGTAAAGTGTGGAGGTGGAAGAAGGGAAAGAAGGGGCAAAGAAGATTTGAGCAATGTGGATTTTTTGGACTTCTGAGTAGAGGGGCGATTGGTATTAGGTGTCGTACGAGGTCTTGTCGATACTGGGGCTTGTGAGGAAGGACGCGAAGATGTGAGAACAGACTGAGTTGTAGTCGGGAGTGGCTATGGGAGGGGTAACAACAGAGGAGGCTGCAGAAGATGGGACCCCAGAAGTGGGGGGATGTTTGGAAACACGAGAATAAGAAACACGGGGTAGTCTCCCTTGGAGGCGGAGATGAGTAACTGCCATAGCATAAGGGAGACCTTCTGCCTCTTTGAGGCAACGGATTTCACATTCATTTAAGTAGACCTGACAACGGCGGGAGTACGAAGGGTGAGCTTCATTACAATTAAGGCAAGATGGAGGTTGACTGCAAGATGTATTAGATTGGTCGTCGGCACCACAGACTGGGCATTCTGCCATAGATCTGCAATATTTCGCTGGGTGACCAAAACGCCAGCAATTTCTACATTGTTGCGGTGTAGGTATCACCTTTCGAACTTGTAACCGATGTCCCGCGACATATACAGAGGATGGGAGTTCTCGGCTGTCAAAAGTTAAACGAGCCACATTGCAAGGGTAACGTCTCCGCCCCCGGGCAGGAAGGACATAAGTGTCTACTTTGAGGATTGGGAGATCCTGGAGTTCCAGCTGTTCAAAAATGTCATTGCCACATGACTGGAAATTCTGTTGGACTATGGTATGGGGAAGAATGACAGTACCACTACAAGAATTGAGAGTAAGATGTTTTTCAATAGTGATAGGAGTAGTATCGATATTCGAAAGGAGAGAAAGATCATGAGCTTGGGTAGCATCCTGGACAGTGATGATGCGTATACCGCTCTTGAGAGCATGAAATGAAATATCTCTACCAACATGACGCAGGAGCGCTTTGCCAATACTATGGTCAGAAAGGTAGGCAGAAGAAGTCGGTCTTAAAGTAAAGAATTTAGTCCATTGTGTGGTCCGAAACTGAGCGTGGAGAGGGAGTGCTTGATGTGTCGGTCTTTTCCGAGTAGAATGGGAAAGGTAACGAAGGAGCATCATCAGGAGATTGACGTTGGCATTTAGGAGTAGGACCGGAGTTGGTCCAGCGTGAAATGGGCGGGCGATTCGAAAATTGCCGTACCGTAGAGGGAGAAGCCGGAAGCATAGTCAAAGGAGAGCGGAGTTCAGACAAATCGAAGGAGTCAGTCGAAGCCCCGGTACCTGAAGCGGGTGAGGAAACAGCACCAGCAAGAGGTACAGGGGCATCAGGAGTGTCCGAAGAGTGGTCTAAACACAAGGCAGGGTCAGAATGGGGTGCGGTATCAAGAAGGGGCCCGGGGGTAGTGGGTTCATGGACTAGGGCTGCCATGGTTAGGTTACTCCTTTGCTTTTTGTTTTTAAGAAAAAAAAAAAGAAAGAAGAAAATAAAAATAAAAAAAGAATAAAAAAAGGGGGGAGCAGGGAGGAATAGTTCCCAGGAGGAATGAAAGGGCCGGAAATCTCCCTCCACGCCCAAGAGGACCTCAGCACCGCTAGTAGCACAGATGCAGCATGGAACCCATACTGCAACAATATTATTTGCTATATTCCTCCATTTTAGGTGCCTTAAGTTGAAATCCCCCAGGAGCAAGATGTTGGGTGCAGGAGCTGGAAGATTTTCCAGACAGTGGTCAATTTTTAACAGCTGTTCCTGGAATTGCTGGGATGTTGCATCCGGAGGCTTGTAGACTACCACAATGACTAGGTTTTGGTTCTCGACCTTTACTGCTAAAACTTCCACTACATCATTTGAGGCATTAAGCAGTTCTGTGCAAACAAGTGACTCTGCAATGTACAGGACAAGCCCCCCCCTTTTGCCTGTTCACTCTGTCACATCTGTATAGGTTGTAACCTGGGATCCATATTTCGTTGTCCAAGTGATCCTTTATGTGGGTGTCAGTGAAAGCCGCGAACATTGCCTTTGCCTCTGCAAGCAGTCCACGGATGAAAGGTACTTTGTTGTTTGTTGCTGGCTTTAGACCCTGTATATTTGCAAAGATGATGTTATCGGACTGGTGGTATTGTTGGTACTGGGGGGGATTTTTTTTCCGGCATTAGTATCTGTATCTGTTTGTTTGGAGTGGAGGCCATCGACTGTGGTTCCACTCCAGGAATGACTGGATTTGGTGTACGATTTCTGCCATTTCCTGCCAGTTTTTTTTCCTTCCTGGCACTAAAAAAAACTCTCCCTCTTGAGTGGTTGTGGCTACCCAGGTTTTCCCATGGCCTGGATGTTTTGTATCTTTTTGTCCCCTTTAGATGGTATGCCTGGCAATTTAAGTTATAGCACAGTCTTTCCTGTACTGAAGAGGTACACAGTTCAGGGTGAAAAAGCTTACAGGAAGGGAGTTTGCATTTTCCTGTTGTCATATGGGCATGGCATTTTCTAGGGTGGTCATAGTTGCACGTCCCATCTGTTTTTCCAGATTTCCCATGCCAGCAGATACCAAGTGCATAGTATGTGCACAGACTTGGTTTCCGTTTGCCTTGGGTTTCTGTGACTGTATTCCCTGTTGGTGCATGTTTCCCTGTCTTACTTCTATCCTCCCTAGCACCAACAATGGAGCTCCCACCATTTGTTTTTGGTAATATATCCTCACTATTGCTAGTGGAGTCCTCTTGTTTGCTATTTCCTGCGGTATTTCTAGTTTGCAATATTGGTTTTATCTTATCTTTGACTACACTTGTTTCCCCACTATGGCTCCTGTCCCCTATGAGGTCATTTATATGTATTCCTTCCAGCGTATAATTCCCGACTACCTGGACAAAATCTCCAGCTTCACCATTACTGTCTCCCAGGACAGCACCTCCAGCTTCACCATTACTGTCTCCCAGGACAGCACCTCCAGCTTCACCATTACTGTCTCCCAGGACAGCACTATCAGCCCCACATTTACTGACTACCAGGACATCACCTCCAGCCTTACAGTTTCTGACTACATGGCCAGTATCAAGGGCAGTACCATTCAGCCCAGACTTTTTATGTTCCCATCTGTTGTAGAAAGCTTCCAGGTTTTCTATGAAAGTGGCTTTGATGTTGTCCTCTTTTAATACCCTTATGATTTTAGTCCACAGATTTATCTCATTTGGGCATACCCAAAAACACTTCCCTGTTTTAACACTGCTTGTAGCTAGTTCTTGGATATCTGCACAAGGGGCGTGACACCAATTTCCACAAAAATGACAATTTACCCATGTGGAAGCCCGTTTGTTTGACTGACCACAGACTACACATAGCTTCATAATGATTTGAATGGTTGATTTACTGCAATTCTACTAGCAACCTCTTGAATATTCTATTAATAACCTCCTTAAATGAAGCTGTAGCTATTTGTATTTCTGTTTCTAACTGTTTTTGTATATTGGACAGCTTACCGTGCACGTTCCTGATTAGGTAAGTCACCAGGTATAGACGGGTTACCAAGCAATTTTTATGTTAAAAATTGGGGCGTTCTAAAGGGTTTTTTAGTAAGATTGTTCAACACACTTAAGAAGGACCAGGTTTTGGGAGAACAGCAAAGAATGGCAGTGGTGGTTTTAGTACCTAAAGGTGAGCCATCAACAGTAAAGGATTATTGGGCAATTTTGTTATTGTGTGGATATTACAAGATTTTCACAAGGATATTAGCTAACAGAATTAAGAAGGTAATTGGTAAAGTGATAGATAAGGGACAATGTGGAGTGCCGGGAAGGTCTATGTACGAAGTGCATGGTTTGATTAGAGGTTTTATTGAGAAAAGGGGCGAATTGGGAGGGGGAAGGTTGGCTCTAGATTGGGAGGCAGTCTATGACAGTGTAGAACGGGAAGCGTTATGGATGTTTATGCGGTGGCAGGGGTTCGGAGAAGAAATATATTGGGCTAAATTATTGTATCATGATGCTTCAATGAGGGTGCAGGTGAATGGGAGGTTAGGTGATAAAATTCAGATGGGTAGAGGTCTGCGTCAAGGTTGTCCCCTTTCACAAATTTTGTTTGCGTGTTTACAAGATAACTTTTATAGAGGAATTCGGAGATTATTTGCAGGAGATGGGGTAGGTAATGGAAGGGGAGGGGATGGCTGGCATCGTAGGATATGTAGATGACACGACTGTTTTGGCGAGTGGAAGTATGGATTTGCTTAGGGTGGGAAAGTTAGTGAATGTTTTTGAGAAATCTTCTGGGATGAAAATTAATGCAGAGAAGACCATGTATATGGATCTCTGGGATAGGTTACATAAGGATGGGGAAGTAGTAGAAAGGTGGAAGAGAGTGGATCAATTATTGATATGTGGGATAGCTTATGTACAAGATATAAAGTTGGCACAAGAAGTAAACTCGGTGCGTATTGTGGAAGGTGTCATGAAAAGACTTAGCGGTTTAAAGGCAGCACAACTAACGATACATCAAAGGGTAATAGTAACGAATGTGCTGTTATACAGTAAGCTATGATCATGAGTGTGTATTTAAAACGTAGTTATATGCGGGAGGGGGGGAGGCGAGAGAACCTTATGAGCAATTGAAATTTCTCATCGTTGAACTTCAGAAAACAATATGAAGTTCAATGATGAGAAATTTCAATTACTCAGATATGGTAAACACGAGGAAATTAAATCTTCATCAGAATACAAAACAAATTCTGGCCACAAAATAGAGCGAAACACCAACGTCAAAGACCTGGGAGTGATCATGTCGGAGGATCTCACCTTCAAGGACCATAACATTGTATCAATCGCATCTGCTAGAAAAATGACAGGATGGATAATGAGAACCTTCAAAACTAGGGATGCCAAGCCCATGATGACACTCTTCAGGTCACTTGTTCTATCTAGGCTGGAATATTGCTGCACACTAACAGCACCTTTCAAGGCAGGTGAAATTGCTGACCTAGAAAATGTACAGAGAACCTTCACGGCGCGCATAACGGAGATAAAACACCTCAATTACTGGGAGCGCTTGAGGTTCCTAAACCTGTATTCCCTGGAACGCAGGCGGGAGAGATACATGATTATATACACCTGGAAAATCCTAGAGGGACTAGTACCGAACTTGCACACGAAAATCACTCACTACGAAAGCAAAAGACTTGGCAGACGATGCAACATCCCCCCAATGAAAAGCAGGGGTGTCACTAGCACGTTAAGAGACCATACAATAAGTGTCAGGGGCCCAAGACTGTTCAACTGCCTCCCAGCATACATAAGGGGTATTACCAACAGACCCCTGGCAGTCTTCAAGCTGGCACTGGACAAGCACCTAAAGTCGGTTCCTGACCAGCCGGGCTGTGGCTCGTACGTTGGTTTGCGTGCAGCCAGCAGCAACAGCCTGGTTGATCAGGCTCTGATCCACCAGGAGGCCTGGTCACAGACCGGGCCGCGGGGGCGTTGACCCCCGGAATTCTCTCCAGGTAAACTCCAGGTATTAAATTGAGAATCCTTGAAGGAGTTGATGGCAAGTCAGTAGTAGCGGCGGTAGAAGGGGCATATCTGGAGGCGTCTGAACAAATTACGAGTGAAACCCAGAGTAGGAGAAGTTATGTTTAGATTTTTACATGGAGTCTTGCCGTCTGGCGTCATCTTATTCAATAGGAGGATACGGGAGGGTGGGGAATGCAAGACTTGTGGCTTCATGGATACTATTTTCCACACGGTGTATTTTTGCGATGGTATTGAAGCAGTAAGGGTCTGGTTAGGAAAGGTGTTTAGGTTAGTGGGAGGGGAAGATTACAGGTGTTGAAGGCTTACTCATTTGACCATAAACAGAAATATTAATCTCAGTCTTAAAATAATGAATCCTGTGATACTCCAATACTGAAACTATATACTGTGCCAAAACAAAAGCATTCACATTGCTAAACTCACAAACTAGTATTTAGTCACTTAGCCATAATACCAACTTACCTCATAATTTGTAATATTTTACAATTAAGAATAAAACTAAGTATGCCCGAAATGCCTAGCCATGCTAAGCGTTCTAGTGGTACACTCTGTAATACCTAGCCATGCTAGGTGTTCTAGTGGTACACTCTGTAATACCTAGCCATGCTAAGTGTTCTAGTGGTACACTCTGTAATACCTAGCCATGCTAGGTGTTCTAGTGGTACACTCTGTAATACCTAGCCATGCTAGGTGTTCTAGTGGTACACTCTGTAATACCTAGCCATGCTAGGTGTTCTAGTGGTACACTCTGTAATACCTAGCCATGCTAGGTGTTCTAGTGGTACACTCTGTAATACCTAGCCATGCTAGGTGTTCTAGTGGTACACTCTGTAATACCTAGCCATGCTAGGTGTTCTAGTGGTACACTCTGTAATACCTAGCCATGCTAGGTTCTAGTGGTACACTCTGTAATACCTAGCCATGCTAGGTGTTCTAGTGGTACACTCTGTAATACCTAGCCATGCTAGGTGTTCTAGTGGTACACTCTGTAATACCTAGCCATGCTAGGTTCTAGTGGTACACTAATACCTAGCCATGCTAAGTGTTCTAGTGGTACACTCTGTAATACCTAGCCATGCTAAGCGTTCTAGTGGTACACTCTGTAATACCTAGCCATGCTAGGCGTTCTAGTGGTACACTCTGTAATACCTAGCCATGCTAGGTGTTCTAGTGGTACACTCTGTAATACCTAGCCATGCTAGGTGTTCTAGTGGTACACTCTGTAATACCTAGCCATGCTAGGTGTTCTAGTGGTACACTCTGTAATACCTAGCCATGCTAGGTGTTCTAGTGGTACACTCTGTAATACCTAGCCATGCTAGGTGTTCTAGTGGTACACTCTGTAATACCTAGCCATGCTAGGTGTGGTACACACTGTAATACCTAGCCATGCTAAGTAGTGGTACACTCTGTAATACCTAGCCATGCTAGGTGTTCTAGTGGTACACTCTGTAATACCTAGCCATGCTAGGCGTTCTAGTGGTACACTCTGTAATACCTAGCCATGCTAGGCGTTCTAGTGGTACACTCTGTAATACCTAGCCATGCTAGGTGTTCTAGTGGTACACTCTGTAATACCTAGCCATGCTAAGCGTTCTAGTGGTACACTCTGTAATACCTAGCCATGCTAGGTGTTCTAGTGGTACACTCTGTAATACCTAGCCATGCTAAGCGTTCTAGTGGTACACTCTGTAATCACAATTTTACTACATATAAACCAAACAACCAAATTTCTGTAAACTCAGCATTGTAATCCTTATAGAGAATAAACTTTGAATTGAATTGAATTGAATTAAGTTTAGACATAGGTGGGGTGAATCAAATGGTAGAGAATGCAGTAGGGTACATAGTTACGGATTTTATATATACGTCTGGGGCTATGAGGGAGGTGGGAGGGAAAGAATTAACACGTTAGCAGCGACTTTTTATAGAACGAAGTGCGGGAATAAGGAGGCCCGGTGGCCTGGTGGCTAAAGCTCCCGCTTCACACACGGAGGGCCCGGGTTCGATTCCCGGCGGGTGGAAACATTTCGACACGTTTCCTTACACCTGTTGTCCTGTTCACCTAGCAGCAAATAGGTACCTGGGTGTTAGTCGACTGGTGTGGGTGGCATCCTGGGGGACAAGATTAAGGACCACAATGGAAATAAGTTAGACAGTCCTCGATGACGCACTGACTTTCTTGGGTTATCCTGGGTGGCTAACCCTCCGGGGTTAAAAATCCGAACGAAATCTTATCTTATTGTGGTCTTAGAGTATATGGTAACAAAAATAGATGTTTAAGGCAAAAGTTCAATTATAAACTTATATATTTTACTTTGTATGTATTTGAAATTTTGGCGTTTAACTTGAAAACTTAAATTATATTGATACAGACGTTCTATTGGATTTTATGGAACCTTGATACTGATCGATGTGTAAAAGTCATCATGATCGACACCATGCCCAGCCCTTCTAGGGTAGGGTAGGTGCCTGAGCCCGAGCCTTTAGCTCATAAGACTGTCATTCCCATTAGCCCCCTTGAGGCGGGGATGGCAGACCAGAGAGGCCTAGCTTGTGGCTAGGCCTGGGGACAGTTGGTCCCAAAGATGAGGAGGTACTTGTGCCTCCTTCCATGGGAGACTTAGGTCTCAGACACTCCCTAAAGAGGGAGCCAAGGCCGGGCCACCACTTGGACAAGGCCCGGGCCGGGAGAATACCGGCTAATATTTAACTAACTAAAGTCATCATGGACCTTAGTATCAGTTTTATTTAAACTGATTATTCGTAGTGGACGAACGGACAGTTCCAATAGCTGCATTGAAAGTTAGTTATATTGTTTTTGGATTCTTTTATTTGCATGTTGAAGGAGGCAATATGAAGGATGTTATGGTCCGTTTATGTACGAATGCTTAGTGACTGGAGTTGTTAGGATAGAAATTTATTTGATGTGTAGATGTATTTTTCTATTGTCACTGGATGTGAATGTGTTAATTTTATGTCAGTATGGTTATAATATTTTATTTAATATTGATGTGCCAGAACGGTGGAACTCAGTCTAACACTGCCTTGTACCACCATAGATCACCACTACCTTGTACCACCATAGATCACCACTACCTTGTACCATCATAGATCACCACTACCTTGTACCACCATAGATCACCACTACTTTGTACCATCATACATCACCACTACCTTGTACCACCATAGATCACCACTACCTTGTACCATCATAGATCACCACTACCTTGTACCACCATAGATCACCACTACCTTGTACCACCATAGACCACTACCTTGTACCACCATAGATCACCACTACCTTGTACCATCATAGATCACCACTACCTTGTACCATCATAGATCACCACTACCTTGTACCACCATAGATCACCGCTACCTTGTACCATCATAGATCACCACTACCTTGTACCACCATAGATCACCACTACCTTGTACCATCATAGATCACCACTACCTTGTACCACCATAGATCACCACTACCTTGTACCACCATAGATCACCACTACCTTGTACCATCATAAATTACCACTACCTTGTACCATCATAGATCACCACTACCTTGTACCACCATAGATCACCGCTACCTTGTACCACCATAGATCACCGCTACCTTGTACCACCATAGATCACCGCTACCTTGTACCACCATAGATCACCGCTACCTTGTACCACCATAGATCACCGCTACCTTGTACCACCATAGATCACCGCTACCTTGTACCACCATAGATCACCGCTACCTTGTACCATCATAAATCACCACTACCTTGTACCATCATAAATCACCACTGCCTTGTACCATCATAAATCACTACCTTGTACCATCATAGATCACCACTTTGTACCACCATAGATCACCACTACCTTGTACCATACATCACCACTACCTTGTACCACCATAGATCACAACTACTTTGTACCATCATAGATCACCACTAACTTGTACCACCATAGATCACCACTACCTTGTACCACCATAGATCACAACTACTTTGTACCATCATAGATCACCACTACCTTGTATGCCAAGCCCATGATGATCCTTTTCAAATCACTTGTTCTCTCTAGGCTAGAATACTGCTGTACATTAACATCTCCATACAAAGCAGGTGAAATCGCAGATCTAGAGAGTGTACAGAGATCCTTTACTGCACGTATAAGTTCTGTCAAGCACCTTAACTACTGTGAACGCTTGGAAGCACTTGACTTGTACTCGTTGGAACGCAGGAGGGAGAGATATATGATAATCTACACTTGGAAAATCTTGGAAGGAATGGTCCCAAATCTGCACACAGAAATCACTCCCTACGAAAGTAAAAGACTGGGCAGGCGATGCAAAATGCCCCCAATAAAAAGTAGGGGCGCCATTGGTACACTAAGGGAAAACACCATAAGTGTCAGGGGCCCAAAACTGTTTAACAGCCTCCCATCAAGCATTAGGGGAATTGCCAATAAACCCCTGGCTGCCTTCAAGAGAGAGCTGGACAGATACCTAAAGTCAGTGCCGGATCAGCCGGGCTGTAGCTCGTACGTTGGACTGCGTGCGGCCAGCAGTAACAGCCTAGTTGATCAGGCCCTGATCTATCGGGAGGCCTGGTCATGGACCGGGCCGCGGGGGCGTTGATCCCCGGAATAACCTCCAGGTAACCTCTACCTTGTACCACCATAGATCACCACTACCTTGTACCACCATAGATCACCGCTACCTTGTACCACCATAGATCACCACTACCTTGTACCACCATAGATCACCACTACCTTGTACCACCATAGATCACCACTACCTTGTACCACCATAGATCACCACTACCTTGTACCACCATAGATCACCACTACCTTGTACCACCATAGATCACCACTACCTTGTACCACCATAGATCACCACTACCTTGTACCACCATAGATCACCACTACCTTGTACCACCATAGATCACCACTACCTTGTACCACCATAGATCACCACTACCTTGTACCACCATAGATCACCACTACCTTGTACCACCATAGATCACCACTACCTTGTACCACCATAGATCACCACTACCTTGTACCACCATAGATCACCACTACCTTGTACCACCATAGATCACCACTACCTTGTACCACCATAGATCACCACTACCTTGTACCACCATAGATCACCACTACCTTGTACCACCATAGATCACCACTACCTTGTACCACCATAGATCACCACTACCTTGTACCACCATAGATCACCGCTACCTTGTACCACCATAGATCACCACTACCTTGTACCACCATAGATCACCACTACCTTGTACCACCATAGATCACCACTACCTTGTACCACCATAGATCACCACTACCTTGTACCACCATAGATCACCACTACCTTGTACCACCATAGATCACCACTACCTTGTACCACCATAGATCACCACTACCTTGTACCACCATAGATCACCACTACCTTGTACCACCATAGATCACCACTACCTTGTACCACCATAGATCACCACTACCTTGTACCACCATAGATCACCACTACCTTGTACCACCATAGATCACCACTACCTTGTACCACCATAGATCACCACTACCTTGTACCACCATAGATCACCACTACCTTGTACCACCATAGATCACCACTACCTTGTACCACCATAGATCACCACTACCTTGTACCATCATAGATCACCACTACCTTGTACCACCATAGATCACCACTACCTTGTACCACCATAGATCACCACTACCTTGTACCACCATAGATCACTACCTTGTACCACCATAGATCACCACTACCTTGTACCATCATAGATCACCACTACCTTGTACCACCATAGATCACCACTACCTTGTACCACCATAGATCACTACCTTGTACCACCATAGATCACCACTACCTTGTACCACCATAGATCACTACCTTGTACCACTTTAATACAAAAATATTTGATATAAAAACAAACTTCAGTATAGATGTATATGTATCATACAATAATTATAACTTCACACACCGTGTCACCTGACACAGGGTACAGACGACACCCTTTTCAGGGTTATAACACCGTCTCTGTGTCCACATGACACCCTTGTCTCTGTGTTATAATACACCGTCTCTACCATATCACATGACACCCTTGTCTGTTATAACACTCCTCGTCTGTGTCACATGACACCATCTCTCCGCGGTATACCCTTCTGTCAGTATCACCCGCATAGCGTCTCTCCTCAGAGGCCAGCCTGGCAATAGCCGAATGAGGCCAGCAAGGTCCACCGAGGCCAGTGAGGCCATTAGGTAGAAGTCCGCAGAAGAGGCCAGCAAAACTGCGACCAGAGGCCCACAGGTAATAGAGTCCAGCAAGGCCAACAGGTCTTCAGTGTCACATTCCTTTCAGCCCGACGACGACCACAGAGTAACGTAGAGTTTGTCACATGACACTATTCTTCAGTGTCACACTACGACCCTATCTTCTCTCAGTGTCACACAACGACCCTACCTTATCTCAGTGTCACAACGACCCTACCTTCTCTCACTGTCACACAACGACCTTACCTTCTCTTGGTGTCACACGACGACCCTACCTTCTCTCGGTGTCACACGACGACACTATCTTCTCTCAGTGTCACACGACACTATCTTCCTTCACTGTCCACAGTTGAAGTCTGCAATGAGTCAGTAGGTATCACTGTACTTCGTAAGGCAGTCTGGTGAACACTCGTGTTAAGGCCGGCTCAGCAGTCCTAACATTGGGTTTGATGACGTACCCAGTGGCAGTGCAGGCCGCCAGGTTAACAATCTAACCACTAATTTGGCAGGAGGCCGCAACATCACCACTACTGTACTACCATAGATCACCACTACTGTACTACCATAGATCACCACTACTGTACTACCATAGATCACCACTACTGTACTACCATAGATCACCACTACTGTACTACCATAGATCACCATTAACTTGTACCACCATGGATCACCAGTACTCTGCCATGTACCTGCCTACAAACGTTGGTAACTTTCTAAACATCTAGACAACACAGCTTCCTGTATTAAGCTGCATCATCTCCCTGACAGAGCTCAGCTTAGTGAGTCAAGCTGACATATATTACTGAACTCAAGTTCAGATATCTTGGTTGAATTAATGTAATTTAAAATATAGTGTTGGAAACACTGGTACTCACCTATACGTGGTTGCAAGAGTCAATCTATAGCTCCTGACCCTGTACTCATGCATGGTTACAGGGGTCGTGTCACTGCTCCTGACCCTGTACTCATGTATGGTTACAGGGGTCGTGTCACTGCTCCTGACCCTGTACTCATGTATGGTTACAGGGGTCATGTCACTGCTCCTGACCCTGTACTCATGTATGGTTACAGGGGTCGTGTCACTGCTCCTGACCCTGTACTCATGTATGGTTACAGGGGTCGTGTCACTGCTCCTGACCCTGTACTCATGTATGGTTACAGGGGTCATGTCACTGCTCCTGACCCTGTACTCATGCATGGTTACAGGGGTCGTGTCGCTGCTTCTGACCCTGTACTTATGTATGGTTACAGGGGTCGTGTCACTGCTCCTGACCCTGTACTCATGTATGGTTACACGGGTCATGTCACTGCTCCTGACCCTGTACTCATGTATGGTTACAGGGGTCGTGTCACTGCTTCTGACCCTGTACTCATCATTCGCTGCCTGACCACGGTAGAGTGCGGTTGTGCTCTGCACCCCTCTGCTGTTTACAGGCGAGCTCCCTTGTCAGTTACCTGGCTGCAGTGGTGTGAAGTGGTGTTGTCGCGCCTCTGCTGACAATATAGGTGCACTGCGGTTGTCAAAATGGCGGTTAGTCTGAGACGCCGGATAAATACTGTCGGCATAGAGCTACTTAGAGGAACGATAACGCCTAGTTCTGCGCAAGTCTTATTGCCAAAGATCATCCGGGAGACATATGGCATACAAGATGGTGACTTATATGGAGTAGCATTAAATGGAGGCCAAAGAATTTTCGTCAAACTGCTAACGGCGACGGTCTATAAATCGGTCACCCGGTTTCAGAACGTAAGTCTTAACGTCACACCAGCTGTCAGTGTAAGAATGATAGATGTTTCACGGCATTATATGTGGATCAAGTTACACAACGTTCCCTTTGAGGTGGACGAGGTGGATATAAGGAAAGTTTTTGAGATGCATGGGACGGTGCATTATGCTCAACATGGTACGTGGGCGGCAGGTGCCTATGCTGGTTTTCCAGAGGGTTCTTTCAACCTCAAAATGACTTTGAGACACCCAATACCGTCCTATGTTTATCTACAAGAATTCAGGACGCAGGTTATGGTAATGTACCCAGGACAACGACGTACATGCCGCCTATGTGGTGAATATGATCACATAGCGGCGACCTGTGACAAGCGAAGACGTGTGCCTGGACCTGTGGTGGACGTCGCAGCCCCTGCTGCAAAGGTGGCAGGTGAGGAACAAACATCGGATTGAGGGCGTGGTGTCTTGTGGAGCGAGATAGTGGATCGGGCACACAGGACTGGCGGTGAGTTGGAGTCCCTCCCCCAGCTGCCTGATCAGGTGTCGCCTCCTGGAGTTTACCTGGAGAGAGTTCCGGGGGTCAACGCCCCCGCGGCCCGGTCTGTGACCAGGCCTCCTGGTGGATCAGAGCCTGATCAACCAGGCTGTTGCTGCTGGCTGCACGCAAACCAACGTACGAGCCACAGCCCGGCTGATCAGGAACCGACTTTAGGTAAGATAAGATAAGATAAGATTTCGTTCGGATTTTTAACCCCGGAGGGTTAGCCACCCAGGATAACCCAAGAAAGTCAGTGCGTCATCGAGGACTGTCTAACTTATTTCCATTGGGGTCCTTAATCTTGTCCCCCAGGATGCGACCCACACCAGTCGACTAACACCCAGGTACCTATTTGCTGCTAGGTGAACAGGACAACAGGTGTAAGGAAACGTGTCGAAATGTTTCCACCCGCCGGGAATCGAACCCGGGCCCTCCGTGTGTGAAGCGGGAGCTTTAGCCACAAGGCCACCGGGCTTGCCAGGGGTCTGTTGGTAATCCCCCTTATGTATGCTGGGAGGCAGTTGAACAATCTCGGGCCCCTGACACTTATTGTATGGTCTCTTAACGTGCTAGTGACACCCCTGCTTTTCATTGGGGGGATGTTGCATCGTCTGCCAAGTCTTTTGCTTTCGTAGTGAGTGATTTTCGTGTGCAAGTTCGGTACTAGTCCCTCTAGGATTTTCCAGGTGTATATAATCATGTATCTCTCCCGCCTGCATTCCAGGGAATACAGTTTTAGGAACCTCAAGCGCTCCCAGTAATTGAGGTGTTTTATCTCCGTTATGCACGCCGTGAAGGTTCTCTGTACATTTTCTAGGTCAGCAATTTCACCTGCCTTGAAAGGTGCTGTTAGTGTGCAGCAATATTCCAGCCTAGATAGAACAAGTGACCTGAAGAGTGTCATCATGGGCTTGGCCTCCCTAGTTTTGAAGGTTCTCATTATCCATCCTGTCATTTTTCTAGCAGATGCGATTGATACAATGTTATGGTCCTTGAAGGTGAGATCCTCCGACATGATCACTCCCAGGTCTTTGACGTTGGTGTTTCGCTCTATTTTGTGGCCAGAATTTGTTTTGTACTCTGATGAAGATTTAATTTCCTCGTGTTTACCATATCTGAGTAATTGAAATTTCTCATCGTTGAACTTCATATTGTTTTCTGCAGCCCACTGAAAGATTTGGTTGATGTCCGCCTGGAGCCTTGCAGTGTCTGCAATGGAAGACACTGTCATGCAGATTCGGGTGTCATCTGCAAAGGAAGACACGGTGCTGTGGCTGACATCCTTGTCTATGTCGGATATGAGGATGAGGAACAAGATGGGAGCGAGTACTGTGCCTTGTGGAACAGAGCTTTTCACCGTAGCTGCCTCGGACTTTACTCTGTTGACGACTACTCTCTGTGTTCTGTTAGTGAGGAAATTATAGATCCATCGACCGACTTTTCCTGTTATTCCTTTAGCACGCATTTTGTGCGCTATTACGCCATGGTCACACTTGTCGAAGGCTTTTGCAAAGTCTGTATATATTACATCTGCATTCTTTTTGTCTTCTAGTGCATTTAGGACCTTGTCGTAGTGATCCAATAGTTGAGACAGACAGGAGCGACCTGTTCTAAACCCATGTTGCCCTGGGTTGTGTAACTGATGGGTTTCTAGATGGGTGGTGATCTTGCTTCTTAGGACCCTTTCAAAGATTTTTATGATATGGGATGTTAGTGCTATCGGTCTGTAGTTCTTTGCTGTTGCTTTACTGCCCCCTTTGTGGAGTGGGGCTATGTCTGTTGTTTTT
Organism: Cherax quadricarinatus; assembly: GCF_038502225.1. Classification (NCBI taxonomy): domain Eukaryota; kingdom Metazoa; phylum Arthropoda; class Malacostraca; order Decapoda; family Parastacidae; genus Cherax; species Cherax quadricarinatus. The sequence goes on along the minus strand of NC_091389.1, from coordinate 4,317,895 downwards.
AGTAACTGTGGGACGACCCCCGTGTCCATGCTCCCTCTCCATAGGATGGAAAAGGCTCGTGATAGGGGCTTCTTGCAGTTCTTGATGAACACGGAGTTCCATGAGTCTGGCCCTGGGGCAGAGTGCATGGGCATGTCATTTATCGCCTGTTCGAAGTCATTTGGCGTCAGGATAACATCGGATAGGCTTGTGTTAACCAAATTTTGTGGCTCTCTCATAAAAAATTCATTTTGATCTTCGACTCTCAGTCTGGTTAGCGGCTTGCTAAAAACTGAGTCATATTGGGACTTGAGTAGCTCACTCATTTCCTTGCTGTCATCTGTGTAGGACCCATCTTGTTTAAGTAGGGGCCCAATACTGGACGTTGTTCTCGACTTTGATTTGGCATAGGAGAAGAAATACTTTGGGTTTCTTTCGATCTCATTTATGGCTTTTAGTTCTTCCCACGATTCCTGACTCCTATAAGATTCCTTTAGCTTAAGTTCGATGCTTGCTATTTCTCTGACCAGTGTCTCCCTAAGCATTTCAGATATATTGACCTCTTTTAGCCGCTCTGTTATTCTTTTCCGTCGCCTGTAAAGGGAGCGCCTGTCTCTTTCTATTTTACATCTACTCCTCCTTTTTCTTAGAGGAATAAGCCTTGTGCATACATCGAGTGCCACCAAGTTAATCTGTTCTAGGCATAAGTTGGGGTCTGTGTTGCTTAGTATATCTTCCCAGCTTATATCGGTTAGGACTTGGTTTACTTGGTCCCACTTTATGTTTTTGTTATTGAAGTTGAATTTGGTGAATGCTCCCTCGTGACTAGTCTCATTATGTCGGTCTGGGGCTCCACGCATACATGTCTGAACCTCAATTATGTTGTGATCTGAGTATATTGTTTTTGATATGGTGACATTTCTTATCAGATCATCATTGTTAGTGAAGATGAGGTCTAGTGTATTCTCCAGTCTAGTAGGCTCTATTATTTACTTGTTTAAATTGAATTTTGTGCAGAGATTTAAAAGCTCGTGTGAGTGTGAGTTTTCATCAGAGCTGCCTCCTGGTGTTATTACTGCAACAATATTATTTGCTATATTCCTCCATTTTAGGTGCCTTAAGTTGAAATCCCCCAGGAGCAAGATGTTGGGTGCAGGAGCTGGAAGATTTTCCAGACAGTGGTCAATTTTTAGCAGCTGTTCCTGGAATTGCTGGGATGTTGCATCCAGAGGCTTGTCGACCTTTACTGCTAAAACTTCCACTACATCATTTGAGGAATTTAGCAGTTCTGTGCAAACAAGTGACTCTGCAATGTACAGGCCAACCCCCCCCCCTTTTGCCTGTTCACTCTGTCACATCTGTATAGGTTGTAACCTGGGATCCATATTTCGTTGTCCAAGTGATCCTTTATGTGGGTCTCAGTGAAAGCCGCGAACATTGCCTTTGCCTCTGCAAGCAGTCCACGGATGAAAGGTATTTTGTTTGTTGCTGGCTTTAGACCCTGTATATTTGCAAAGAAGAATGTCATCGGACTGGTGGTGTTGTTGGTACTGGGGGGGGCAGCAATTACAGGAGCAGGTTCTTGAGATTGAGGAGGAAGTGGTGGAGGTTTTGAAGACTATGTCACCGCCTGAGGGGGACGTTACATCTGAGCGTGGTGTCACTGGAGAGTCGTCGCTTCCAGAAAGTCGGGGACGTGATATTTTGGGACGTGATGGTGGTTTGGAGTCGTCCGTTGAATCAATAAACCATTCTCAGGTGGAGGTGGAGGTTCATCGAGAGGTAACACCTGACCAAGACATGTGTAACGTGACTGTCACAAGAGGGCGGCTACATCACATTCTGATGACGTCCTAACGCTTGCACAAAGGCCTTGGAAACAGACTGAGGTGGAGTGTGAAGGTGGTGGTGTAGGTGGTGGTAGCCATGATACGAGGCACTGGAAGAAGGAATGATTTCCTGGTTTTCATTGAGACATTATGGCATCCACCTTGTGGTTATCTTGCCAAGTGTGGATGTAGAGCTCAAGGTCTCGCTATGTTCTATATAACATATTTCAGGAATGTAGGTATAATATCGTAGGTATTTTTATGTATTATTTTGATGTGTATCAGTCTTGTATGACACGATTCTTGAGTAATAAGTTCTTTGCGACATGAAGTGTGTTTTAGTTTGTATTATTATTAAAGATTCGCCGGTATTCTCCCGGCCCGAGCCTTTTCCAAGTGGCGGCCCGGCCTTGGCTCCCTCTTTAGGGATTGTCTGAGACCTAATTCTCCCATGGGAGGAGGCACAAGCACCTCCTCATCTTTGGGACCAACTGTCCCCAGGCCTAGCCACAAGCTAGCCCTCTCTGGTCTGCCATCCCCACCTCAAGGGGGCTAATGGGAATGACCTACCCTGCCCTAGAAGGGCTGGGCATGGTGTTGATGTACAAGCTCTGGCTCAGGCACCTACCCTGCCCTAGAAGAGCTGGGCATGGTGTTGATGTACAAGCTCTGGCTCAGGCACCTACCCTACCCTAGAAGAGCTGGGCATGGTGTTGATGTACAAGCTCTGGCTCAGGCACCTACCCTACCCTAGAAGAGCTGGGCATGGTGTTGATGTACAAGCTCTGGCTCAGGCACCTACCCTACCCTAGAAGAGCTGGGCATGGTGTTGATGTACAAGCTCTGGCTCAGGCACCTACCCTACCCTAGAAGGGCTGGGCATGGTGTTGATGTACAAGCTCTGGCTCAGGCACCTACCCTACCCTAGAAGAGCTGGGCATGGTGTTGATGTACAAGCTCTGGCTCAGGCACCTACCCTACCCTAGAAGCGCGGGGCAGGGTGGTGATGTACAAGCTCTGGCTCAGGCACCTACCCTACTCTAGAAAGGCTGGGCATGGTGTTGATGTACAAGCTCTGGCTCAGGCACCTGCCCTACCCTAGAAGGGCTGGGCATGGTATTGATGTACATGCTCTGGCTCAGGCACCTGCCCTACCCTAGAAGGGCTGGGCATGGTATTGATGTACAAGCTCTGGCTCAGGCACCTACCCTACCCTAGAAGGGCTGGGCATGGAGTTGATGTACAAGCTCTGGCTCAGGCACCTACACTACCCTAGAAGAGCTGGGCATGGTGTTGATGTACAAGCTCTGGCTCAGGCACCTACCCTACCCTAGAAGAGCTGGGCATGGTGTTGATGTACAAGCTCTGGCTCAGGCACCTACCCTACCCTAGAAGAGCTGGGCATGGTGTTGATGTACAAGCTCTGGCTCAGGCACCTACCCTACCCTAGAAGAGCTGGGCATGGTGTTGATGTACAAGCTCTGGCTCAGGCACCTACCCTACCCTAGAAGGGCTGGGCATGGTGTTGATGTACAAGCTCTGGCTCAGGCACCTACCCTACCCTAGAAGAGCTGGGCATGGTGTTGATGTACAAGCTCTGGCTCAGGCACCTACCCTACCCTAGAAGAGCTGGGCATGGTGTTGATGTACAAGCTCTGGCTCAGGCACCTACCCTACCCTAGAAGGGTTAGGCATGGTGTCGATGTACAAGCTCTGGCTCAGGCACCTACCCTACCCTAGAAGGGTTAGGCATGGTGTCGATGTACAAGCTCTGGCTCAGGCACCTACCCTACCCTAGAAGGGTTAGGCATGGTGTCGATGTACAAGCTCTGGCTCAGGCACCTACCCTACCCTAGAAGGGCTGGGCATGGTATTGATGTACAAGCTCTGGCTCAGGCACCTACCCTACCCTAGAAGAGCTGGGCATGGTGTTGATGTACAAGCTCTGGCTCAGGCACCTACCCTACCCTAGAAGGGCTGGGCATGGTGTTGATGTACAAGCTCTGGCTCAGGCACCTACCCTACCCTAGAAGAGCTGGGCATGGTGTTGATGTACAAGCTCTGGCTCAGGCACCTACCCTACCCTAGAAGAGCTGGGCATGGTGTCGATGTACAAGCTCTGGCTCAGGCACCTACCCTACCCTAGAAGGGCTGGGCATGGTGTTGATGTACAAGCTCTGGCTCAGGCACCTACCCTACCCTAGAAGGGCTGGGCATGGTGTTGATGTACAAGCTCTGGCTCAGGCACCTACCCTACCCTAGAAGAGCTGGGCATGGTGTTGATGTACAAGCTCTGGCTCAGGCACCTACCCTACCCTAGAAGAGCTGGGCATGGTGTCGATGTACAAGCTCGGGCTCAGGCACCTACCCTACCCTAGAAGGGCTGGGCATGGTGTTGATGTACAAGCTCTGGCTCAGGCACCTACCCTACCCTAGAAGAGCTGGGCATGGTGTTGATGTACAAGCTCTGGCTCAGGCACCTACCCTACCCTAGAAGAGCTGGGCATGGTGTTGATGTACAAGCTCTGGCTCAGGCACCTACCCTACCCTAGAAGGGCTGGGCATGGTGTTGATGTACAAGCTCTGGCTCAGGCACCTGCCCTACCCTAGAAGGGCTGGGCATGGTGTTGATGTACAAGCTCTGGCTCAGGCACCTACCCTACCCTAGAAGAGCTGGGCATGGTGTTGATGTACAAGCTCTGGCTCAGGCACCTGCCCTACCCTAGAAGGGCTGGGCATGGAGTTGATGTACAAGCTCTGGCTCAGGCACCTACACTACCCTAGAAGAGCTGGGCATGGTGTTGATGTACAAGCTCTGGCTCAGGCACCTACACTACCCTAGAAGAGCTGGGCATGGTGTTGATGTACAAGCTCTGGCTCAGGCACCTACCCTACCCTAGAAGGGCTGGGCATGGTGTCGATGTCTCTAGCTCAGGCACCTACCCTACCCTAGAAGGGCTGGGCATGGTGTCGATGTCACTAGGCTCAGGCACCTACCCACCCTAGAAGGGCTGGGCATGGTGTCGATGTCACTAGGTTCAGGCACCTACCCTACCCTAGAAGGGCTGGGCATGGTATTGATGTACAAGCTCTGGCTCAGGCACCTACCCTACCCTAGAAGAGCTGGGCATGGTGTTGATGAGCTGGGCATGGTGTTGATGTACAAGCTCTGGCTCAGGCACCTACACTACCCTAGAAGGGCTGGGCATGGTGTTGATGTACAAGCTCTGGCTCAGGCACCTACCCTACCCTAGAAGGGCTGGGCATGGTGTTGATGTACAAGCTCTGGCTCAGGTACCTACCCTACCCTAGAAGAGCTGGGCATGGTGTTGATGTACAAGCTCTGGCTCAGGCACCTACCCTACCCTAGAAGGGCTGGGCATGGTGTTGATGTACAAGCTCTGGCTCAGGCACCTACCCTACCCTAGAAGGGCTGGGCATGGTGTTGATGTACAAGCTCTGGCTCAGGCACCTACCCTACCCTAGAAGGGCTGGGCATGGTGTTGATGTACAAGCTCTGGCTCAGGCACCTACCCTACCCTAGAAGGGCTGGGCATGGTGTTGATGTACAAGCTCTGGCTCAGGCACCTACCCTACCCTAGAAGAGCTGGGCATGGTGTTGATGTACAAGCTCTGGCTCAGGCACCTACCCTACCCTAGAAGAGCTGGGCATGGTGTTGATGTACAAGCTCTGGCTCAGGCACCTACCCTACCCTAGAAGAGCTGGGCATGGTGTTGATGTACAAGCTCTGGCTCAGGCACCTACCCTACCCTAGAAGAGCTGGGCATGGTGTTGATGTACAAGCTCTGGCTCAGGCACCTACCCTACCCTAGAAGAGCTGGGCATGGTGTTGATGTACAAGCTCTGGCTCAGGCACCTACCCTACCCTAGAAGAGCTGGGCATGGTGTTGATGAACAATCTCTGGCTCAGACACCTACCCTAGAAGAGCTGGGCATGGTGTTGATGTACAAGCTCTGGCTCAGGCACCTACCCTACCCTAGAAGGGCTGGGCATGGTGTTGATGTACAAGCTCTGGCTCAGGCACCTACCCTACCCTAGAAGAGCTGGGCATGGTGTTGATGTACAAGCTCTGGCTCAGGCACCTACCCTACCCTAGAAGAGCTGGGCATGGTGTTGATGTACAAGCTCTGGCTCAGGCACCTACCCTACCCTAGAAGAGCTGGGCATGGTGTTGATGTACAAGCTCTGGCTCAGGCACCTACCCTACCCTAGAAGAGCTGGGCATGGTGTTGATGTACAAGCTCTGGCTCAGGCACCTACCCTACCCTAGAAGAGCTGGGCATGGTGTTGATGTACAAGCTCTGGCTCAGGCACCTACCCTACCCTAGAAGGGCTGGGCATGGTGTTGATGTACAAGCTCTGGCTCAGGCACCTACCCTACCCTAGAAGAGCTGGGCATGGTGTTGATGTACAAGCTCTGGCTCAGGCACCTACCCTACCCTAGAAGGGCTGGGCATGGTGTTGATGTACAAGCTCTGGCTCAGGCACCTACCCTACCCTAGAAGAGCTGGGCATGGTGTTGATGTACAAGCTCTGGCTCAGGCACCTACCCTACCCTAGAAGAGCTGGGCATGGTGTTGATGTACAAGCTCTGGCTCAGGCACCTACCCTACCCTAGAAGAGCTGGGCATGGTGTTGATGTACAAGCTCTGGCTCAGGCACCTACCCTACCCTAGAAGAGCTGGGCATGGTGTTGATGTACAAGCTCTGGCTCAGGCACCTACCCTACCCTAGAAGGGCTGGGCATGGTGTTGATGTACAAGCTCTGGCTCAGGCACCTACCCTACCCTAGAAGAGCTGGGCATGGTGTTGATGTACAAGCTCTGGCTCAGGCACCTACCCTACCCTAGAAGGGCTGGGCATGGTGTTGATGTACAAGCTCTGGCTCAGGCACCTACCCTACCCTAGAAGAGCTGGGCATGGTGTTGATGTACAAGCTCTGGCTCAGGCACCTACCCTACCCTAGAAGGGCTGGGCATGGTGTTGATGTACAAGCTCTGGCTCAGGCACCTACCCTACCCTAGAAGAGCTGGGCATGGTGTTGATGTACAAGCTCTGGCTCAGGCACCTACCCTACCCTAGAAGAGCTGGGCATGGTGTTGATGTACAAGCTCTGGCTCAGGCACCTACCCTACCCTAGAAGAGCTGGGCATGGTGTTGATGTACAAGCTCTGGCTCAGGCACCTACCCTACCCTAGAAGAGCTGGGCATGGTGTTGATGTACAAGCTCTGGCTCAGGCACCTACCCTACCCTAGAAGAGCTGGGCATGGTGTTGATGTACAAGCTCTGGCTCAGGCACCTACCCTACCCTAGAAGAGCTGGGCATGGTGTTGATGTACAAGCTCTGGCTCAGGCACCTACCCTACCCTAGAAGAGCTGGGCATGGTGTTGATGTACAAGCTCTGGCTCAGGCACCTACCCTACCGTAGAAGAGCTGGGCATGGTGTTGATGGTGGCCCGGTGGCCTGGTGGCTAAAGCTCCCGCTTCACACACGGAGGGCCCGGGTTCGATTCCCGGCGGGTGGAAACATTCGACACGTTTCCTTACACCTGTTGTCCTGTTCACCTAGCAGCAAATAGGTACCTGGGTGTTAGTCGACTGGTGTGGGTCGCATCCTGGGGGACAAGATTAAGGACCACAATGGAAATAAGTTAGACAGTCCTCGATGACGCACTGACTTTCTTGGGTTATCCTGGGTGGCTAACCCTCAGGGGTTAAAAATCCGAACGAAATCTTATGTCTTTACTAATTAATGGATAATATATTTCTTTATTTATTTTTTTGCTCAATTGTTTTGGTTCATTAAGTCTTAAATAATACTTACATAAATTATTACTAACTTTTCACAAAAATATTAATTATTTTTCAAGTTTCATTTTCAAGACTTATTATTTGCATTTGATAAAGAATAACTGAGAAAAAATAACTTTTTGGAGGGGTTGAGGAAACCCCGTAATAATACCTTCAGTTGTAATTCTTTGTGTTGATACCCCCCTGGGGTGGGGAAGGAGCCAGAGCTAGAGCTTGCTACCCCCTGCAGCTCACAAGACTACCATTCCCACGAGCCACCCTGGGGTGGGGAAGGAGCCAGAGCTAGAGCTTGCTACCCCCTGCAGCTCACAAGACTACCATTCCCACGAGCCCCCCTGGGGTGGGGATGGCAGACCAGAGGCCTAGCTTCTCCCTACATTCGCTGCCTGACTGCGGTGGAGCGCGGTTGTGCTCTGCACCCATCTGCTGTATTCAGGGGAGCTCTCATAGCAACAACATGGCGCTGAGTGTACGGCGTAGAGTGAATACCGTCGGTATTGAGCTGCTTCATTGGACGATTTTCCCCTCAATGGCACAAGTGTTGTACCGATGATCATCAGAGAGACGTATGAAATACAGACGACGAGGTATATGGTGTAGCCCTGAATGGGGCTGTCAGAATCTTTGTTAAATTGAATTCAACGGCTGTGTATGAATCGTTGGTGACAAGATTCCGGGATGTGAGTCTAGATGCAACTCCTGGTGTAAGAGTGCGTCTCATAGACGTCTCTCGACAGTTCACCTGGGTGAAGTTGCGCAATGTACGCTTTGAGACAGACGAGGCTGACCTAAGGAATGTGTTTGAGGCGTATGGTACCGTGCATGTGGCAACCCAAACAAGTGGGCGGCAGGTGCATACATGGGACGTCCGGAGGGTACGTTCTCCCTCAAAATTACTCTGAAGCACCCGATCCTGTCTTACGTTGTGATGGAGTTCCGGACCCAGATTCTTGTGTCTTATGCTAGGCAACGATGTACATGCAGGTTGTGTGGGGAGTATTATCACATGGCGGCGACGTGTGTGCAACAGAGGAGGGGGATGGCGCAGACTGGTGGAGCACCAGTTACAGGTGTGGATGCCGTCGTGGAGAGTCCCATGGGCAAACGAGGGAATGGACGTCTGTGGAGTGATATAGTTGAAGATACCCTTGTGGTGAATGATGGGCGTGCCATAAGTTGTGTCGAGCCAGAAAAGGCCACTTTGCTGGTGATGGGGACCGAAGTGCTTGTGCAGCAGGAGGTGATGGCGCTGGAGAAAGAGCTGGACGAGGTTTAGAAAACTTTAACTCCACCTGGGGAGGATGACGTCTCTGTACGGGAGAACGTCTCTGAGTTGCAAGAAGAGAGTGTCGGGACGTGCATAGGAAGGAAGGAGGAGATCCGCAGGTACAGAGAGGTGTCGCTGTGTTCTATGCAGCATGAAACGGTGGAGGTTGAGGTTCATTGTGAGGAATCCTCGGAAGACAACATGGGGGTGGAGGGTGTCACGAGGAAGAGAGCGGCGGCGTCAGACTCAAATGATGTCCTGACGCCTGCGCAGAGGTCTGGGAGGAAGGACAAATATTCTCGAGGTAGCCAGGATAAGAGGCATCGAAAGAAGGGGGGGCGACCTGGAGTTTACCTGGAGAGAGTTCCGGGGGTCAACGCCCCCGCGGCCCGGTCTGTGACCAGGCCTCCTGGTGGATCAGAGCCTGATCAACCAGGCTGTTGCTGCTGGCTGCACGCAAACCAACGTACGAGCCACAGCCCGGCTGATCCGGAACTGACTTTAGGTGCTTGTCCAGTGCCAGCTTGAAGACTGCCAGGGGTCTGTTGGTAATCCCCCTTATGTGTGCTGGGAGGCAGTTGAACAGTCTCGGGCCCCTGACACTTATTGTATGGTCTCTTAACGTGCTAGTGACACCCCTGCTTTTCATTGGGGGGATGGTGCATCGTCTGCCAAGTCTTTTGCTTTCGTAGTGAGTGATTTTCGTGTGCTAGTTCGGTACTAGTCCCTCTAGGATTTTCCAGGTGTATATAATCATGTATCTCTCCCTCCTGCGTTCCAGGGAATACAGGTTTAGGAACCTCAATAATTGAGGTGTTTTATCTCCGTTATGCGCGCCGTGAAAGTTCTCTGTACATTTTCTAGGTCGGCAATTTCACCTGCCTTGAAAGGTGCTGTTAGTGTGCAGCAATATTCCAGCCTAGATAGAACGATAGGCGAGGTGGATGGTGTGAAATCATGTGTTGGCTCTGGGGCAGGAGGCCCTGGGAAAGAGGAGAGGAGGAAGGGTTGAAAATTTTAAGGCCTTAGGTGTATGACTGTGAATGGACTGTGTAATAATGTGAAGAGAGGGAATGTTTTCGTACACTTCTGTGTAAATATATAGTGGATATAGTGTTTCTACAGGAACATAATTTCATAGCTGGTATAGGTGCAGCCGCAGCAAGCAGCAACAAGGCTGCTCCATCCCCTGGGTCTATCCAAACTCCAGTGATGGCCAAATTGCAAGTACTGCTGCAACAACATGTAAGGAACCTATAGTGACATGAAAACTGACAGTGACAACAAAATGGACTAAATATGACAAAAGAGGGATCGGAATTCAAGTATCAAATCTGCTGCCAGACGTGAACCAGACATGAGACGTTTTCCACTACAATGAAATAACTGACCTCCATATCAATTGCACCAGTGTTCAATGGGAAGACAACATGGCAGAAAACCTGATCAACAAAACTCCAAGGAAATGACAGGTCTGTAGGACTTTTTTCCTCAGTGCCAAACGAGGGAAAGAATTGAGCATTTAAACATGGCTGACCGGCATACAAACACCAGCTACTGCCAGACGTACAACTAGGGAAGTGAAATTTTTTCTTTACTGACGTTCAACTGTACTGACAGTAGCATCATATCTGCATCACCATCATATTACCTGTACCACCATCATATCACCTGTACCAGTGCTAACGAGAGGGAAACACAGGAGACATCGTCAAATCAACAGTACAAAACTCCAAGGTTATAGGTCGGATATCCCTCAGTGCCAGTCGTGGGAAAGAAGTGAATAGTTAAACAGCCAAGGTTAATGTTTTAGTAGCTGACCTATATTCAGCTGACCAATGTACAGTGAGAGAATTATAGCAGAAAACACCAAATATATCTATAAACTCAAGGAAAGTCAGGTTGTAGGTGGCATTACTCCCCTCAGTGTTTTAAAAATGGCTGAGTCAGCAGACCAGGTCAGGAGTCAACAACACGACACAACCCCTGATAAATGGATTTTTTTTTTTTATATTTTATTTAAAACTCAGGTACAAAATATATGGGTACATAATCAATATGTAACAAGATACAGGCAGTAAAACGATAATCTGCAGTGACTACACAAATACCAAAGAAGCACTTATATAATGACAGACTGGCTGTTGCACTCCAATCAAACACTACTTTTATGTACTGTACTTCACGTGAAAAGATGGTCTTATAATAAAAACAATAGTCCTACCTATTAATGCTTACATTCCCCCCCCCCCTTGAAAACATACCAATTTCACCTTAGTATACTCATTGACATCTCTTATACATTTATAAGAGCATTAAGGACTTCATTGATAACATGTATAAACACAATCCAGCCATCTAAAAAGCTGACTATAATACAAGGAATGTCTGAACATGATGGCACACATCCACCAATGAAACCAATCCACACCCTAACCCTCATATACCCCATGATAACAATCAATATCGTGCACGGTGGTGGATTTAATACACTACCGCTGATACTTCAACCCCCCACTTGCCTAGTAACTATGTCTGCCGTCACCACTCATAACCACCATCAGTCATTGAGTTTAAAAATACATTAGAATACAATAAAATAAAGGAATATAAGATCCCCTTATCGACTCCGCCACAGAAAAATAAAATTTTTACATTTTCTAAATACATACTGCTGGTTCATCTTTGTGCTTACAAAATCTCCCCCATCACCTATGATTTTTATCTCTTTACTCCAAAAGTAAATACCAGATTATACATTTCATCAATCAAAATTATATTACAATAAGCATAATAATATCAATACTTATCATCCGACTAATAGGTGTACATTGTTATCACGCTGAATTCCATGAAATTTACATAAGAATTAATACATATATTGACAATCCTCACAATCCTTCCCGTCTTCTAAATACAGTGTACATATATCCAATGACATTTCGTTATGATCCAATCATATTTACTTTACACTTCCCCTTTTACCCAGTGCAAGATAAAAGCCACTTGCACTAGACGTCACAACACCTTACATTTGTTCACTTAAAACGTATAAAATAAGAACTAACATAAATAACTTATAACAATATATAGATAGTAATTATTTGACAAAGTGAAGAATACCAACTAATATGGTAACAGTACACTAGAAATTGTAACTCACTCACTAATACATATTCCCATTTTTTATGTATTATCATGTTCAACAAGATATATATATTTATTAACAATGTTCCAGAGCATTATCAGACTTACTTTGTCACGCACTAAGTTACACAATATAACTTATGGCTCCTAATAAAACATGTACCGGTCAGTACTACCTCAATCATTAACAAAACCAACCTGGCAAAGGACACTTCAGAAAGCCATCCCCTGACCCCATGCTATCTGTATTAAAAAACACAAACTCACCTTCCCTTCCATGCTCAAGTTCGTACCTGATGTCGAAAGTCATAAAACCCCTGTTTCTTAACCAAAAGTCACCAGTTCACCCCCCCCTACGCCCCCCCTCATTCCTAACGACTTTACACCCATATGCTCCACTACCACACACTTTATTCCACCTTCCATCCTCCACTAATCTCAAAAAAGAACAAAAATGCCAGTTTAGGGAGAAACAGCCCAATCCAGCTCTAAAACACACCCAACCCTAACATTACACCTACCTTCAGATTACGATAACCCAAGGGAAAACTATTTACCCACAACCTCCCATATAGTAGCCTATTTCTGCATACTGTATGATACACACTCGCCTCAAGCACCCGAACCCTACATTCACCCCCCACCTCCCGCATGCACCAAGACACATACAAAAAATCTGCCACTACATACATCACTGCCCTCCGAATGTCCTTGGAAACCCCTCACACATCAAAATGCAACGCCCTCAAAGTCGAAATGTTTCTCCCCCCTCCCGCCACTATACCCAGAACTCTCGCTAACCATGTCCTTACAAAACCCAAGTTTTCACAAAAATATATAGCATGAAAAGCCATCTCCTCTTCCCCACAATGCAAACAAGTGCCAGCACCTACATAACCCATTCTATATAGCGCTGACCTTGTAGCTAGAATTCCCATAAAGAATCTATAAACCACTTCACGAACCCTTGGCTTTAATCTGATCTTCCGAAAGTCTTCCCAAATGCCCCTCCAATCATACATCGGGTATGTAGCTACTCCCTGTATCACTGTACCCTGCCAACCTGTCCTCCCAAGCCTACTTACCCTTACTTTTTTTGCTTCCCTTACTGCCAACAAATTTTGCACCATATCTTCACACTCCAGTAGTGCCTTCCCCTTCCACCATTTTCGCACATCCTCCATGACCTTTCCCACCCTTCTACCCCTCTCCCCTCCCACCCTCAAGTACCGCTGCTTCACATACACTGCCTTCACTCGTGTGTCCAAAGGTATAAGACCCAGCCCACCCTGCCGCACGCCCATCATCACCACCTCCTTCCGTAGCCATGGCTTCCCATAACCCCACACATACCTCAAAACCACCCTCTCCAGTTCCTGAATATCACACGACCTCAGGGGATATATTTCTGCCATGCCCCACACTTTACTGTACACAAGTGTATTTACTACCACCACCCTCTGCTGCAATGTTACATCCCCAGCCCTCCACCGGCGCATCCTACCCATCGCTCTACTCACAACTTCCTTGGAATTTATTCTCTGTGCCTCCCCAGCGTCCGCCATATACACAACCCCACGTATCTTAATTTTATCCACTACGTTCCACCCATACTGTTCCCCCAACCCCCCCCCCCACGTGCCTACTTCTAATAACTTTGACTTTGCTCCATTAACCCTCATCCCTGTCGCCCCACCAAAAATCTCTATTATATGTCCCACATTCCCCAATCCTATTTCCCCTCCCACCAAAACTGTGTCATCCACATACCCCACAATACCACATCTCCCAGGACCCACCTCTCCCTGTTCCCACACTCCTTCCTCTATAAGCCTATAAAAAGGGTCCTGCATGCATGCAAAGAGGATTTGAGACAAGGGGCAACCCTGTCGCAAACCCATCCCCATCTGCACCGGCAACCCTAACTTCCCATTAACCTGTACCCTGACCATTGCAGGCGTATACAAAGTAGTCGCCCAGCGCACAATCTCATCCCCAAAACCCTGTTTTTGTAAAATACTCCACAACATATGTCTATCTACACTGTCATAAGCCTGCTTCCAATCAATCCCCAAGATCCCTCCCCTTGTCTACCCTCCACAAAATCCTTAATTCTTCCATGCCCCTCACGCATACTTCGACCTGGAATCCCACACTGTCCTCTATGTAGGACTCGGTCAAGCACCTTTTTCATACGGTTACCTAAAACCTTCGCAAAAACTTTATAATCTGCACACTTGAGGGAGATCGCCCTAAAAGCACCCAAGGTCTTCCCCCCCCTCCCTTATAGACAAAAACTACTACCCCCGTGCCCTGCGATTCCCCCAACACTCCCCTTTCCTTCATACAGTTAAACAACAGGACCAGACATTCCTTCATACAATCCCAATGTGTAATATAGAAATCATTAGGAATTCCATCAATGCCTGGCGCTTTTCCCCTACTCAAGCCCATTACCGCCTCCTCCACCTCCTCCTCACTGATCCTACCCTCTATTACCGCTCTCTCCTCCTCCCCTAAAATACCTCGAATTCCTTCTCCCAGAATCTCTCCCTCCCTCTCTCCTCCCTCCCCCTGCTTAAAATTCTCCCTAAACCAATAATCAACATAATTGCTCATTCCATCAGTGGTACTAAGTACCTGCCCCACCCTATATCCCCCCACCCCTTTACACACCTCTAATCCCATAATCGTGGTCATCTGTTGCCTATTCCTAAATCTCCTCAAAACACATCCTGACGGTTTGTCACCCCATAGAACCTCCTCTAAACCTTCCCTCACACATATCGCATCAAAACGAGAATTTTGTATATCCCTCAATCTTCCCCTTAAAACCTCTATTTCTCCATGTCTAGCTCCCCCTCCCCCTTCATAACAATCATTTAGCTGCCCCTCAAAATATTTCTGTAAACCATACCTCCACCTCGCCTCATCCCATCCTCTATGCTGATAATACTCCCTAATCTGCAATTTAGGGTGTTTCTCCCACCATTCCAAGACATCCTCCTCTTTGTTGCAAACCTCCCATAGTTGCCTCCACCATTCCCTAAAAACCAACCCCTCCCCCTCTCCCTGAAGTAGCCTCACATTCATTTTCCAATAACCCACATACCTACGAACCATCCCTTCCCATGCCATCTCTGCCAAAACAGCACGATGGTCCGAAAAAACTAAATCTATCGTCGTTACACGTTCTACTGTTATATCTCGAGTTATATATATAAGATCCAACCTGGCAGCATAACCCCTCTGCATAAACGTGTGCTCTACTTTCCACCCATCACCCCTGACTATGTCATAAACCCCTGCATCCCTCAACAAATCCCTCAATACCCCAAGCACACACCCTGCCCCTCTCGGCTCCACATCCTTATTCCTGATTACACAGTTCCAATCCCCACCTATTATAGAAACCATTGTTAAACCCCGCATGTAGAAAAGCAAAACCTCCCTTACAAAATTCACCTTTACCCGTATGTTACTATCTGCCGGCATATATATCCCCAGAAAACATACTCTAATCTCGCCCCATATCCCTTCCACCCTCACCACCCTCCCCTCCCCTCCCTCTTCCCACTTGAGCACGTGGAATGGGCTGGACTCCCTCACTGCCACTGCCACCCCACCCTTTAATTTCCCTGAACTACCAACATACATCCTAAAACCGTTCAGCCTCAACTCTCTGCCATACTTAAAATTGTGTTCTTGAATAAAACACACATCAATGTTAAAACACCGCAAAACATCCTCCAACCATACTTGTTTACCGTCAGCTCTAAGGCCATTCACGTTTATAGTTAGACACTTAAAGATTCAGAAAGGGTGGCTTTCCTCTATGTCTCTGTGTCCTGTCTGTTACACTTTTTGCTGCTTCTGTCTTTTCCCGTGCACTCTTTCCCACCTGGACCCCCTCCCCCGTCCTGTGCACTACCCTGCCCCTTCTTAATCACTCCCGCCCACGTCTTCTTCCCTGAACGCTGAACTGGTGTTATAACCTCCTCATCCTCAACAGACAGGATATTGCAGCACTAAATGAATTCCAAATGGTGAGGAACAGAATACAGAGACTTATAAAAGGAGCAAAGGCAAAGCACTATTGCTCAAAAATTGAAGAGTATAAGCATAACCCCAGAAAGCTCTGGCAAATGGAAGTATTGCAACAAGTATATCCAGAGTATTGTGCTATGTGAAGCAAACTAGACTGACCATTTGGTAAAATTTCTTCAACACTGAGGTACTGATGACGTGGTCTTAGTAAGTAAGTAAATTTATTCAGGTATACACAAATACAGTTACAAAGAATTATCATACATAGCAGCATATGTGTAGAGAACCTGGGATAACCCAAAAAAGTCAGACAGAGTGACTTATTTCCATTGGGGTCCTTCACTACCATACCTGAGGAACCCTACTTTGTAGGCGAAACGTTTTAACTATGAACATACCCAAGTTTTTGTTGATTCCCCGGTACTCTTCCCGTCCGGGTCTTCTTGATACCCCGGTACTCTGAGGTACAGGTGGCTGGGGTTCACTGCCCCTCAGGAAAGGTTCCTTGATGTTGGTGAGGGGCTCTTGATTTAGGGAATTGAATCTGTGCTCCAGTTCCCCGAATTAAGCCTGAATGCCTTCCACATCCCTCCAAGGCGCTGTATAATCCTACGGGTTTAGCGCTTCCCCCTTGATTATAATAATAATAATGGGGTTCACTGAGGTACAGGTGGCTGGGGTTCACTGAGGTACAGGTAGCTGGGGTTCACTGAGGTACAGGTGGCTGGGGTTCACTGAGGTACAGTGGCTGGGGTTCACTGAGGTACATGTGGCTGGGGTTCACTGAGGTACACGTGGCCGGGATTCACTGAGGTACAGGTGGCTGGGGTTCACTGAGGTACAGGTGGCTGAGGTTCATTGAGGTACATGTGGCTGGGGTTCACTGAGGTACAGGTGGCTGGGGTTCACTGAGGTACAGATGGCTTGGGTTCACTGAGGTACAGATGGCTTGGGTTCACTGAGGTACAGGTGGCTAGGGTTCACTGAGGTACAAGTGGCTTGGGTTCAATGAGGTACAGGTGGCTAGGGTTCACTGAGGTACAGGTGGCTGGGGTTCACTGAGGTACATGTGGCTGGGGTTCACTGAGGTACAGGTGGCTGGGGTTCACTGAGGCACAGGTGGCTGGGGTTCAATGAGGTACAGGTGGCTGGGGTTCAATGAGGTACAGGTGGCTGGGGTTCACTGAGGTACATGTGGCTGGGGTTCACTGAGGTACACGTGGCTGGGGTTCACTGAGGTACAGGTGGCTGGGGTTCACTGAGGTACAGGTGGCTGGGGTTCATTGAGGTACATGTGGCTGGGGTTCACTGAGGTACAGGTGGCTTGGGTTCACTGAGGTACAAGTGGCTGGGGTTTACTGAGGTACAGGTAGCTGGGGTTCACTGAGGTACAGGTGGCTGGGGTTCATTGAGGTACAGGTGGCTTGGGTTCACTGAGGTACAGGTGGCTGGGGTTAATTGAGGTACATGTGGCTGGGTTTCACTGAGGTACAGGTGGCTGGGGTTCACTGAGGTAGAGGTGGCTTGGGTTCACTGAGGTACATGTGGCTGGGGTTCACTGAGGTACAGGTGGCTGGGGTTCACTGAGGTACAGGTGGCTTGGGTTCACTGAGGTACATGTGGCTGGGGTTCACTGAGGTGCAGGTGGCTTGGGTTCACTGAGGTACAGGTGTCTGGGGTTCACTGAGGTACGTGTGGCTTGGATTCACTGAGGTACAGGTGGCTGGGGTTCACTGAGGTACATGTGGCTGGGGTTCACTGAGGTACGTGTGGCTGGGGTTCACTGAGGAACAGGTGGCTTGGGTTCATTGAGGTACAGGTGGCTGGGGTTCACTGAGGTACAGGTGGCTTGGGTTCACTAAGGTACAGGTGGCTGGGGTTCACTGAGGTACAGGTGGCTGGGGTTCAGTGAGGTACAGGTGGCTAGGGTTCACTGAGGTACAGGTGGCTAGGGTTCATTGAGGTACAAGTGGCTGGGGTTCACTGAGGTACAGGTGGCTAGGGTTAACTGAGGTACAAGTGGCTGGGGTTCACTGAGGTACAGGTGGCTAGGGTTCACTGAGGTACAAGTGGCTGGGGTTCGCTGAGGTACAAGTGGCTGGGGTTCACTGAGGTACAGGTGGCTAGGGTTCACTGAGGTACAGGTGGCTGAGGTTCACTGAGGCACAGGTGGCCGTGGTTCATTGCAGGACATGTGGCTGGGGTTCACTGAGGTACAGGTGGCTGGGGTTCACTGAGGTACAGGTCGCTGGGGTTCATTGAGGTACATGTGGCTGGGGTTCACTGAGGAACACTTGGCTGGGGTTCACTGAGGTACAGGTGGCTGGGGTTCACTGAGGTACAGGTGGCTGGGGTTCATTGAGGTACATGTGGCTGGGGATCACTGAGGTACAGGTGGCTTGGGTTCACTGAGGTACAGGTGGCTAGGGTTCACTGAGGTACAAGTGGCTGGGGTTTACTGAGGTACAGGTGGCTGGTGTTCACTGAGGTACAGGTGGCTGGGGTTCACTGAGGTACAGGTGGCTTGGGTTCACTGAGGTACAGGTGGCTGGGGTTCACTGAGGTACATGTGGCTAGGGTTCACTGAGGAACAGGTGGCTGGGGTTCACTGAGGTACAGGTGGCTGGGGTTCACTGAGGTACACGTGGCTAGGGTTCACTGAGGAACAGGTGGCTGGGGTTCACTGAGGTACAGGTGGCTAGGGTTCACTGAGGTACAGGTGGCTGGGGTTCACTGAGGTACAGGTGGCTGGGGTTCACTGAGGTACACGTGGCTAGGGTTCACTGAGGAACAGGTGGCTGGGGTTCACTGAGGTACAGGTGGCTGGGGTTCATTGCCGTACATGTGGCTGTGGTTCACTGAGGTACAGGTGGCTGGGGTTCACTGAGGTACAGGTGGCTGGGGTTCACTGAGGAACAGGTGGCTGGGGTTCACTGAGGAACAGGTGGCTGGGGTTCACTGAGGAACAGGTGGCTGGGGTTCACTGAGGAACAGGTGGCTGGGGTTCACTGAGGTACAGGTGGCTGGGGTTCACTGAGGAACAGGTGGCTGGGGTTCACTGAGGTACAGGTGGCTGGGGTTCACTGAGGAACAGGTGGCTAGGGTTCACTGAGGTACACGTGGCTAGGGTTCACTGAGGTACAGGTGGCTGGGGTTCACTGAGGTACAGGTGGCTGGGGTTCACTGAGGTACACGTGGCTAGGGTTCACTGAGGAACAGGTGGCTGGGGTTCACTGAGGTACAGGTGGCTGGGGTTCACTGAGGTACAGATGGCTGGGGTTGACAGATGGCTGGGGTTGACAGATGGCTGGAGTTGACAGATGGCTGATGTTGACAAATTGAGACAGATGGCTGGGGTTGACAGATGGCTGGGGTTGACAGATGGCTGGGGTTGACAGATGGCTGGGGTTGACAGATGGCTGGGGTTGACAGATGGCTGGGGTTGACAGATGGCTGGGGTTGACAGATGGCTGGGGTTGACAGATGGCTGGAGTTGACAGATGGCTGGGGTTGACAGATGGCTGGGGTTGACAGATGGCTGGAGTTGACAGATGGCTGGGGTTGACAGATGGCTGGGGTTGACAGATGGCTGGGGTTGACAGATGGCTGGCGTTGACAGATGGCTGGGGTTGACAGATGGCTGGGGTTGACAGATGGCTGGGGTTGACAGATGGCTGGGGTTGACAGATGGCTGGGGTTGACAGATGGCTGGGGTTGACAGATGGCTGGAGTTGACAGATGGCTGGGGTTGACAGATGGCTGGGGTTGACAGATGGCTGGGTTGACAGATGGCTGGGTTGACAGATGGCTGGGTTGACTGATGGCTGGGTTGACAGATGGCTGGGGTTGACAGATCGCTGGGTTGACAGATGGCTGGGGTTAACAGATGGCTGGGGTTAACAGATGGCTGGGGTTGACAGATGGCTGGGGTTGACAGACAGATGGCTGGGGTTGACAGATGGCTGGGGTTAACAGATGGCTGGGGTTGACAGATGGCTGGGGTTAACAGATGGCTGGGGTTAACAGATGTCTGGGGTTAACAGATGGCTGGGGTTGACAGACAGATGGCTGGGGTTGACAGATGGCTGGGGTTGACAGATGGCTGGGGTTAACAGATGGCTGGGGTTGACAGACAGATGGCTGTGGTTGACAGATGGCTGGGGTTAACAGATGGCTGGGGTTGACAGATGGCTGGGGTTAACAGATGGCCGGGGATTACAGAGGGCTGGGGTTAACAGATGGCTGGGGTTGACAGACAGATGGCTGGGTTGACAGATGGCTGGAGTTAACAGATGGCTGGGGTTGACAGATGGCTGGGGTTGACAGATGGCTGGAGTTAACAGATGGCTGGGGTTGACAGATGGCTGGGGTTGACAGACAGATGGCTGGGTTGACAGATGGCTGGGTTGACAGATGGCTGGGGTTGACAGATGGCTGGGTTGACAGTTAGTTAGTTAGTTAAAGATTAGCCGGTATTCTCCCGGCCCGGGCCTTGTCCAAGTGGTGGCCCGGCCTTGGCTCCCTCTTTAGGGAGTGTCTGAGACCTAAGTCTCCCATGGGAGGAGGCACAAGTACCTCCTCATCTTTGGGACCAACTGTCCCCAGGCCTAGCCACAAGCTAGGCCTCTCTGGTCTGCCATCCCCGCCCCAAGGGGGCAAATGGGAATGACAGTCTTATGAGCTAAAGGCTCGGACTCAGGCACCTACCCTACCCTAGAAGGGTTAGGCATGGTGTCGATCCTAAGTAATTATGGTAATTTTTAAACAAAACTTAAAGAAATTAAACTTTTTTTTAAGAATTTATAATCTATTATATACAAAGTTTATTCTTTTTTTCCTATATTATTTTTAATGTAACTTGTTTTAGTTATAATAAATGGAATTAATTACAACAAATTATTTTTCCATGGTAAACTATTATATTTTGTTGTTAATTATTTTATGGTAATATTAACAGGATTTTTTTTTTGTTCTCGAGGAAAACCATTAATATTTTATATCGAAAAAATTGATGATAATAGACAAGACTATTGTCTATTATAATAGACAAGACTATTGTCTATTATAATAGACAAGACTATTGTCTATTATAATAGACAAGACTATTGTCTATCATAATAGACAAGACTATTGTCTATTATAATAGACAAGACTATTATCTACTGTAATAGACAAGACTATTGTCTATTATAATAGACAAGACTATTATCTACTGTAATAGACAAGACTATTGTCTATTATAATAGACAAGACTATTATCTACTGTAATAGACAAGACTATTGTCTATTATAATAGACAAGACTATTGTCTATTATAATAGACAAGACTATTATCTACTGTAATAGACAAGACTATTGTCTATTATAATAGACAAGACTATTATCTACTGTAATAGACAAGACTATTGTCTATTATAATAGACAAGACTATTATCTACTGTAATAGACAAGACTATTGTCTATTATAATAGACAAGACTATTATCTACTGTAATAGACAAGACTATTGTCTATTATAATAGACAAGACTATTGTCTATTATAATAGACAAGACTATTATCTATCATAATAGACAAGACTATTGTCTATTATAATAGACAAGACTATTGTCTATTATAATAGACAAGACTATTATCTATCATAATAGACAAGACTATTGTCTATTATAATAGACAAGACTATTATCTATTATAATAGACAAGACTATTATCTACTGTAATAGACAAGACTATTGTCTATTATAATAGACAAGACTATTGTCTATTATAATATACCAGACTATTGTCTATTATAATAGACAAGACTATTATCTATCATAATAGACAAGACTATTATCTATCATAATAGACAAGACTATTATCTATTGTAATAGACAAGACTATTATCTATTATAACAATAGACAAGACTATTATCTATTATATAAATAACTTTTATTGGTGTTTGTCGACTAACTATATAAAAGATGGAGTGTCCACAGCATCTCAGATGACGGTACAACACCTAGCATGGCTGGGTGCCTCACCTTTGTCGTCCCCTGAACTAGACACCATGAGGGATAAAAACAGTATGGGTTCGACCCCTTGGCTAGTCGCATATAGTAATTTTTTCCGCACTCAAGACCCCAGTGAATATAAACCACTGGTTTTTTTGTGGGTTATTTTGGTGGGTAATTTACATATTAATTATGTGGGTGGCCCGTGGCCTGGTAGGTAACACTCTTGTTTCACAGTGGCGGTGGTTCGATCCCTGGGTGTTAGTGGACTGGTGTGGGTGGCATCCTGGGTGTTAGTGGACTGGTGTGGGTGGCATCCTGGGTGTTAGTGGACTGGTGTGGGTGGCATCCTGGGTGTTAGTGGACTGGTGTGGGTCACATCCTGGGTGTTAGTGGACTGGTGTGGGTCACATCCTGGGTGTTAGTGGACTGGTGTGGGTCGCATCCTGGGTGTTAGTGGACTGGTGTGGGTGGCATCCTGGGTGTTAGTGGACTGGTGTGGGGGCATCCTGGGTGTTAGTGGACTGGTGTGGGTCACATCCTGGGTGTTAGTGGACTGGTGTGGGTGGCATCCTGGGTGTTAGTGGACTGGTGTGGGTCACATCCTGGGTGTTAGTGGACTGGTGTGGGTCACATCCTGGGTGTTAGTGGACTGGTGTGGGTGCCATCCTGGGTGTTAGTGGACTGGTGTGGGTCACATCCTGGGTGTTAGTGGACTGGTGTGGGTCACATCCTGGGTGTTAGTGGACTGGTGTGGGTGGCATCCTGGGTGTTAGTGGACTGGTGTGGGTCACATCCTGGGTGTTAGTGGACTGGTGTGGGTCACATCCTGGGTGTTAGTGGACTGGTGTGGGTGGCATCCTGGGTGTTAGTGGACTGGTGTGGGTGGCATCCTGGGTGTTAGTGGACTGGTGTGGGTCACATCCTGGGTGTTAGTGGACTGGTGTGGGGGCATCCTGGGTGTTAGTGGACTGGTGTGGGTCACATCCTGGGTGTTAGTGGACTGGTGTGGGTCGCATCCTGGGTGTTAGTGGACTGGTGTGGGTCACATCCTGGGTGTTAGTGGACTGGTGTGGGTGGCATCCTGGGTGTTAGTGGACTGGTGTGGGTGGCATCCTGGGTGTTAGTGGACTGGTGTGGGTCACATCCTGGGTGTTAGTGGACTGGTGTGGGTGGCATCCTGGGTGTTAGTGGACTGGTGTGGGTCACATCCTGGGTGTTAGTGGACTGGTGTGGGTCACATCCTGGGTGTTAGTGGACTGGTGTGGGTGGCATCCTGGGTGTTAGTGGACTGGTGTGGGTCACATCCTGGGTGTTAGTGGACTGGTGTGGGTCACATCCTGGGTGTTAGTGGACTGGTGTGGGTGGCATCCTGGGTGTTAGTGGACTGGTGTGGGTGGCATCCTGGGTGTTAGTGGACTGGTGTGGGTCACATCCTGGGTGTTAGTGGACTGGTGTGGGTGGCATCCCGGGTGTTAGTGGACTGGTGTGGGTGGCATCCTGGGTGTTAGTGGACTGGTGTGGGTCGCATCCTGGGTGTTAGTGGACTGGTGTGGGTCACATCCTGGGTGTTAGTGGACTGGTGTGGGTGGCATCCTAAGTGTTAGTGGACTGGTGTGGGTGGCATCCTGGGTGTTAGTGGACTGGTGTGGGTCGCATCCTGGGTGTTAGTGGACTGGTGTGGGTGGCATCCTGGGTGTTAGTGGACTGGTGTGGGTCACATCCTGGGTGTTAGTGGACTGGTGTGGGTGGCATCCTGGGTGTTAGTGGACTGGTGTGGGTCACATCCTGGGTGTTAGTGGACTGGTGTGGGTGGCATCCTGGGTGTTAGTGGACTGGTGTGGGTGGCATCCTGGGTGTTAGTGGACTGGTGTGGGTGGCATCCTGGGTGTTAGTCGACTGGTGTGGTGGCATCCTGGGTGTTAGTGGACTGGTGTGGGTCATCCTGGGTGTTAGTGGACTGGTGTGGGTCACATCCTGGGTGTTAGTGGACTGGTGTGGGTGGCATCCTGGGTGTTAGTGGACTGGTGTGGGTCACATCCTGGGTGTTAGTGGACTGGTGTGGGTCACATCCTGGGTGTTAGTGGACTGGTGTGGGTCACATCCTGGGTGTTAGTGGACTGGTGTGGGTCACATCCTGGGTGTTAGTGGACTGGTGTGGGTGGCATCCTGGGTGTTAGTGGACTGGTGTGGGTGGCATCCTGGGTGTTAGTGGACTGGTGTGGGTGGCATCCTGGGTGTTAGTGGACTGGTGTGGGTCACATCCTGGGTGTTAGTGGACTGGTGTGGGTGGCATCCTGGGTGTTAGTGGACTGGTGTGGGTGGCATCCTGGGTGTTAGTGGACTGGTGTGGGTCACATCCTGGGTGTTAGTGGACTGGTGTGGGTCACATCCTGGGTGTTAGTGGACTGGTGTGGGTGGCATCCTGGGTGTTAGTGGACTGGTGTGGGTGGCATCCTGGGTGTTAGTGGACTGGTGTGGGTGGCATCCTGGGTGTTAGTGGACTGGTGTGGGTCACATCCTGGGTGTTAGTGGACTGGTGTGGGTGGCATCCTGGGTGTTAGTGGACTGGTGTGGGTGGCATCCTGGGTGTTAGTGGACTGGTGTGGGTCACATCCTGGGTGTTAGTGGACTGGTGTGGGTCACATCCTGGGTGTTAGTGGACTGGTGTGGGTCACATCCTGGGTGTTAGTGGACTGGTGTGGGTGGCATCCTGGGTGTTAGTGGACTGGTGTGGGTCACATCCTGGGTGTTAGTGGACTGGTGTGGGTGGCATCCTGGGTGTTAGTGGACTGGTGTGGGTGGCATCCTGGGTGTTAGTGGACTGGTGTGGGTCACATCCTGGGTGTTAGTGGACTGGTGTGGGTGGCATCCTGGGTGTTAGTGGACTGGTGTGGGTCACATCCTGGGTGTTAGTGGACTGGTGTGGGTGGCATCCTGGGTGTTAGTGGACTGGTGTGGGTCACATCCTGGGTGTTAGTGGACTGGTGTGGGTGGCATCCTGGGTGTTAGTGGACTGGTGTGGGTGGCATCCTGGGTGTTAGTGGACTGGTGTGGGTCACATCCTGGGTGTTAGTGGACTGGTGTGGGTCACATCCTGGGTGTTAGTGGACTGGTGTGGGTCACATCCTGGGTGTTAGTGGACTGGTGTGGGTGGCATCCTGGGTGTTAGTGGACTGGTGTGGGTGGCATCCTGGGTGTTAGTGGACTGGTGTGGGTCATCCTGGGTGTTAGTGGACTGGTGTGGGTCACATCCTGGGTGTTAGTGGACTGGTGTGGGTGGCATCCTGGGTGTTAGTGGACTGGTGTGGGTCACATCCTGGGTGTTAGTGGACTGGTGTGGGTCACATCCTGGGTGTTAGTGGACTGGTGTGGGTCACATCCTGGGTGTTAGTGGACTGGTGTGGGTCACATCCTGGGTGTTAGTGGACTGGTGTGGGTGGCATCCTGGGTGTTAGTGGACTGGTGTGGGTGGCATCCTGGGTGTTAGTGGACTGGTGTGGGTCACATCCTGGGTGTTAGTGGACTGGTGTGGGTCACATCCTGGGTGTTAGTGGACTGGTGTGGGTCACATCCTGGGTGTTAGTGGACTGGTGTGGGTGGCATCCTGGGTGTTAGTGGACTGGTGTGGGTGGCATCCTGGGTGTTAGTGGACTGGTGTGGGTCACATCCTGGGTGTTAGTGGACTGGTGTGGGTCACATCCTGGGTGTTAGTGGACTGGTGTGGGTCACATCCTGGGTGTTAGTGGACTGGTGTGGGTCACATCCTGGGTGTTAGTGGACTGGTGTGGGTCACATCCTGGGTGTTAGTGGACTGGTGTGGGTCACATCCTGGGTGTTAGTGGACTGGTGTGGGTCACATCCTGGGTGTTAGTGGACTGGTGTGGGTCACATCCTGGGTGTTAGTGGACTGGTGTGGGTCACATCCTGGGTGTTAGTGGACTGGTGTGGGTCACATCCTGGGTGTTAGTGGACTGGTGTGGGTCACATCCTGGGTGTTAGTGGACTGGTGTGGGTCACATCCTGGGTGTTAGTGGACTGGTGTGGGTCACATCCTGGGTGTTAGTGGACTGGTGTGGGTCACATCCTGGGTGTTAGTGGACTGGTGTGGGTCACATCCTGGGTGTTAGTGGACTGGTGTGGGTCACATCCTGGGTGTTAGTGGACTGGTGTGGGTCACATCCTGGGTGTTAGTGGACTGGTGTGGGTCACATCCTGGGTGTTAGTGGACTGGTGTGGGTCACATCCTGGGTGTTAGTGGACTGGTGTGGGTCACATCCTGGGTGTTAGTGGACTGGTGTGGGTCACATCCTGGGTGTTAGTGGACTGGTGTGGGTCACATCCTGGGTGTTAGTGGACTGGTGTGGGTCACATCCTGGGTGTTAGTGGACTGGTGTGGGTCACATCCTGGGTGTTAGTGGACTGGTGTGGGTCACATCCTGGGTGTTAGTGGACTGGTGTGGGTCACATCCTGGGTGTTAGTGGACTGGTGTGGGTCACATCCTGGGTGTTAGTGGACTGGTGTGGGTCACATCCTGGGTGTTAGTGGACTGGTGTGGGTCACATCCTGGGTGTTAGTGGACTGGTGTGGGTCACATCCTGGGTGTTAGTGGACTGGTGTGGGTCACATCCTGGGTGTTAGTGGACTGGTGTGGGTCACATCCTGGGTGTTAGTGGACTGGTGTGGGTCACATCCTGGGTGTTAGTGGACTGGTGTGGGTCACATCCTGGGTGTTAGTGGACTGGTGTGGGTCACATCCTGGGTGTTAGTGGACTGGTGTGGGTCACATCCTGGGTGTTAGTGGACTGGTGTGGGTCACATCCTGGGTGTTAGTGGACTGGTGTGGGTCACATCCTGGGTGTTAGTGGACTGGTGTGGGTCACATCCTGGGTGTTAGTGGACTGGTGTGGGTCACATCCTGGGTGTTAGTGGACTGGTGTGGGTCACATCCTGGGTGTTAGTGGACTGGTGTGGGTCACATCCTGGGTGTTAGTGGACTGGTGTGGGTCACATCCTGGGTGTTAGTGGACTGGTGTGGGTCACATCCTGGGTGTTAGTGGACTGGTGTGGGTCACATCCTGGGTGTTAGTGGACTGGTGTGGGTCACATCCTGGGTGTTAGTGGACTGGTGTGGGTCACATCCTGGGTGTTAGTGGACTGGTGTGGGTCACATCCTGGGTGTTAGTGGACTGGTGTGGGTCACATCCTGGGTGTTAGTGGACTGGTGTGGGTCACATCCTGGGTGTTAGTGGACTGGTGTGGGTCACATCCTGGGTGTTAGTGGACTGGTGTGGGTCACATCCTGGGTGTTAGTGGACTGGTGTGGATCACATCCTGGGTGTTAGTGGACTGGTGTGGGTCACATCCTGGGTGTAAGTAGACTAGCATACACAAGGGGGGATTACCAATAGACCCCTGGCTGTATTCAGAACCAGCATACACAAGGGGGGATTACCAATAGACCCCTGGCTGTATTCAGAACCAGCATACACAAGGGGGGATTACCACTAGACCCCTGGCTGTATTCAGAACCAGCATACACAAGGGGGGATTACCAATAGACCCCTGGCTGTATTCAGAAGGGAACTGGACAGATGCCTTAAGTAAATGATCATCCGTGTTGTGGTTTGTACATAGGATTACATTGGCCAGGATTAACAGCCTGGTTGATCAGGCACTGATCCACAGGGATGCCTGGTCATGGAACTGAACACGGGGGCGTTGACCCCCCTGAACGACTTCCAAGTAGGTAGATGCACAGGAAACCAGTCCACTTTTGGGACTACAGGAAGTTAAAAGTATAGATCAAAGGAGTTAATTTTAATCGTAATACTGAGTAACTCAAAGGTCATAGAAGACATTATTATACTTAGTGGAAAGCACTAAACCCATAAAGGCCAAACAGTATCTGGGTGAGCAAGTAGCCTAAGTCAATCCAAGAAAAATGGAGGATAATACTAATTCTTTGGGCCAAATTCTTCACTGGCATCAAGGAACCTCCCTCGATGGGACTGGCTCCCACAGTCAGCCTACAAAATTTATTTGGCCTATCGACTGACTTACTCAGATAAAAGTCAGATAAACATCATCAAAACGGCTCCAAACATACAAGGGTCTTATAGTAGTGGGAACAGCAAGAACTAACAGCTCACATTAATTCTATGCAGGTGAACAGATATATTCTGATCACTGATAGAAATATCCCGTGTTAAGACCAGGTGATAGTCACACTTTCTCAATGTATGGGAACTCGCAGTTAGAACCAAAGAAATACTTTTAACTTACATTTAGGAGCACTAAATCCACAGGGGTCATACAGCCCCTGAGGGATTGGGAGATAATTAAGATCCAATCCAAGAATGTATTAAGTTTAAACTCCCTTAATCAAGTAATCTCCATTGAAAAGAAAATATTGCGTTTAATTACATATACACCATGGGATGATTATGGCTTCACAGACCCCTATAACCCTCATTCATAACTTCTGAGGAAGCACTAAGCTGTATAGAGTAATACAGCACCTGGGTAGTGGGAGGCAATTAGGTTCGATCCAAGGGAAAGAGTCCCGATTCCTGGGACAGACCCCTCTTATCAGCATCAATGAACCTCTGTCGTGGTCATGGTTGACTAGTCAGTGCAGCGAGTGAAGAATATTTTAAACCAAACCCATTTCACTATACTACATACATAGAGCCGGTAACCTGCCGTATGGTGACCATTTTGCTTTATAATTGCACCTGAGCACTAAACCAACAAGGGTCATACAGCACTGCAAGGTGGGGCATACTGAAGGTTGAATATGCACGATTTCAGAACACCAAGGGTAGAGTATAACAGATCCAGTTAGGAAGGAGAGTACAAAGTTGGTGTAATAGATCTGTTTGTCAAGTAGTCAAAGAGGGATTGTCAAAAGGGAAGAGAGGGTAGTCAATAATAAAGAAAGGGTGTTAGTGGCGACATCTGAGGTAAATTCTGTGTTCTAGTTCACGAAAGCACCAGTGTTTAACTGTCTGGGATCAGTATTACAATCAAAGCAAGCACTAAACCCACAAGGATCATCAGCTGGGGATCACTCAACAGGCTTGCATGCAATAAGAAAATCACCAAATGGGCAAGGGGCTTTTAACTCCTGGCAAGGGTCTTAAAACTCACAGGCCAGAGTCAGCCACTGAACACTACCAGCCTTAGAATCCTGCAAGGAAGGAAAGAAGATGGTCTTGTGGGTATTGCCATCTCTTCTGATCAATTAGATCTGTCAGTACGCTTCCCTTGCCACCGACTCAAAAATCCCAAGCCATCAAAACCAGGAAAGTTCCAAAGTCAAAAGGCCACTTTAGAAGAAAAATGCAAAATGAAAGGTCCAACTAAATCTAATTAATCCACTTTCATATGACCATTTGTACAATGATATTAGTATGATTGCTGGTGTATTATCAAAACTAAGCACTAAACCCACAAGGATCATACAGCAGTTGCCGGTGTGGGTATGATATGGTTAATGTAGTGACCTCATTCTCTCGACAAAATATCATGGGGAGCACTAAACCCGTAGCTATTATACAGCACCTGTGGGTTGGAGGGATGGGGGGGGGGGGGGGACTGGATGATATTCAGACTAAATTCAGAGAACTGGAGCACAGATAATTCCCAATCAAGATGCCTCACCAGCATCAGTGAACCTCCCTTGATGGGACTTCTTACAAGAACTTTCCTTGTGGATTCCAGTTTGTACAGGTGTGCTTTTTTAGTCATAACGAAGTGCTTAACCCATAGAAATTTAGCACAGATACTACCAAGGTGAAATGTGATCCAGTTCCTTGGTTCAAGAGCCCCTCGCAAGCATCAATTCCATCCCCCTCCAATCACTCCGGGATTAACATCTAGAACAAAGTGGTATTATTATAATCAAAAAGAAGCGCTAAGCCACAAGGGCTAACAAAATGGTAATTATTATTATTAACACTGGCTGATTCCCACCAAGGCAGGGTGGCCCGAAAAAGAAACTTTCACCATTATTCACTCCATCACTGTCTTGCCAGAAGGGTGCTTTACACTATAGTTTTTAAACTGCAACATTAACACCCCTCCTTCAGAGTGCAGACACTGTACTTCCCATTTCCAAGACTCAAGTCCAGCCTGGTAATGTGTTAAACTAAAAAAAATTACCAATTTGCCTGTGAATTCTTTTTTTTTTAATAGCCTTAGCTCATTCTTACACAGCACAGAATGAGCTAGAACATGCCAAAGGACTTTCCAAAGTAAACAAGAACTTTTATTTGTTTTATTTCATACAAGTGACAATACTAGATTACGGCAAACAAAGGAAATTCTACAACGTAATACAAGGTTCTCTCGAGAAAATTCTACACCCTAAACCAGGAGTGGCTATACATCAGACTTAGGTAATACGTCCAGAGGTGTCAGTGTTGAGACTACTGACAGTGTTACCGTTGGGTTATAAATTTAGTTCGTCTATTTCCCTGTTTGTCATACATGATTATAATAGCCAAGAATATGCATATATACTTTAAAATGGTATTTACACGGAGGGAAAAATGATATATTTTAACTAGTATACAGAATGAAGAAAAATCATATACACAAAATAAGCCATTGACGAAAGCTACAATCCATTCCAGAGGCATTATTACCTTCAAGTAGAAATATGCCTATACACCTTAGCTGATACGCAAAACATGGGCAACTGTTGGGAATATTTCAAAATGTTTTGCTTACATAGGAAGATTCTTCAGTCGAAGGTAGGAGGAGGCAGAAAGAGTAGAGCTAAGAAGACCTATCAGTCCACCACCCTTGAAGACTTAGTTTTCAGGTGGTCAGTCCCTCAGCCTGAAGAGTTCTGCTCCATAGACTGGAACAATATTCCAGACTACAGAGCAGAAATCCTCCAGGCTGAGGGACTGATCACCTCAAAACAATCTTCAAGGGTGATGGACTAATGACAGTCCTTACATCTCTACTGCTTCTGTTGCCGCCTCCTGTATTCGACTGAAGGAGTCGACCGTGTTGGCAAAAATTTTTAAACAAAAAATATGTGCCTAAGAGTTGCTCATTCGTCTTACGTATCAACTTGTCAGTATTTATACCATTATAATATTCACCTTAGGAATTATCTTCTCACAGCTTTTAGTTACAAAACCTAAAGCAGTAGATAATTAAACTAATGACTAAGAAACTGATAAAACACATCCTTCAAGGATTTTAAAAGGTTCCCTTCCATGAAATATACGTGACTGCTCAGGCGTAAAACACGTGTTCACCATAATTCAGTCAAGACCTTTAATTAAAGTGCATTTTTTTTTTTTTTGAGGAAATTTAGGAGCAATTCTTTAGCACCTCAGGGGGGAACTAGTCCCCAACACCCAAAAACTGCACCAAGACACCCTGAAATGTACAGCCAATGCAACCTAAACAAAAAAATAAATTCCAAGAGGGCTCCCAATTCTCCGCTTTCAGGACGTCATCCCACCACCTGCTCTCGTGATCAGTTTATGTCTCTCCAGCTAGCTCTCGCCTCGAGTGAGGAACTTCAGCACGCCCCTCCATATACACTCTCATCACTATAGGCTATGTACAAGAAGAAGTCGTCTTCGTGATGTTCCTGTGAAAGGAAATGGACATGTAAACAATGAAGATATAAGTAATTACCGGTGCACTTTTCACCAGGAATTAGAGCCTTCTGGTCTAAATTGTTACCCGAGGTTACAATTACAGTACAGTGGACCCGCGCTTAACGATCACCTCCCAATGCGACCAATTATGTAAGTGTATTTATGTAAGTGCGTTTGTACGTGCATGTTTGGGGGTCTGAAATGGACTAATCTACTTCACAATATTCCTTATGGGAACAAATTCGGTCAGTACTGGCACCTGAACATACTTCTGGAATGAAAAAATATCGTTAACCGGGGGTCCACTATTTATTTTCACCATGACAAAGACCTACCCTCCCTCCCCCCCCCAAAAAAAAAAGTTACCATTCATGAAATAAGGAAAAAATTTTAGAAAACAGTTTCAGTAACCGGGTGATCTGAGAAAATTAGATAGTACCTGTTACCATAATCACAGCCACTTCCACTTCAATACAGTGGACCCCCGGTTAACGATATTTTTTCACTCCAGAAGTATGTTCAGGTGCCAGTACTGACCGAATTTGTTCCCATAAGAAATATTGTGAAGTAGATTAGTCCATTTCAGACCCCCAAACATACACGTACAAACGCACTTACATAAATACACTTACATAATTGGTCGCATTCGGAGGTAATCGTTATGCGGGGGTCCACTGTACATGCGAAACAAACTGTACAGAGTACAGTGATAGTTTCTAGTACAGAATTTGTAGCCAACAAGAGGTATTAAGCTACTGAATGCAAGCAAATAGCCCAGTGTCTTACAAAATATACAGAGGTACCTCGGGATACAAATTTTTTTTTGTTCCAGAAGGCTGTTTGAGTGCCGATACCAAATGAATTTGTTCAAGAGGAATAGTGTAAATCAGATTAATCCATACACAAATAACCCGCACATAAAAGACAGAAGCTTACGACGACGTTTCGGTCCGACTTTGTCAATGGTCCAAGTCGGACCGAAACGTCGTCGTAAGCTTCTGTCTTTTATGTGCGGGTTATTTGTGTATCGTTCCAGTCACGGTATTGTGCCTTTTTGTTATTCAGATTAATCCATTTCAGACCCCCAAAAATATACTTTACAAAAGCATTTACATAAATGGACTTACACAAATGTTAGAGTTTTGAGCTGTTCGTATCCCGAGTTACCACTGTATACACCTACACAGCCTAAAATCTATCAAAATCTTGAAGGCATACCAGCATACATTTGAAGCCAAGAGGCACTCTGGTTACTGAATGGAAACCAGTCTTGAAAATATGTGCCAGTGTTAAAAGTTAACTGCCACTCAAAACATGGTCTAAGGTATATGAACTAAAATTGAGAATAGTTTACAGAATATTTACTGAAGGGTACCAACACAGACTAAGTTACAGTAATTTAATTTAAAACTAGGCAAGATGATTAGTTAAAACTTGGGAAGGAACAATACCAAGATGTTTGCAGATACCAATATCCCCCTTTAAGTTGATGCAGATACCCACCAATACAGATACCATTAAAATTAGTCGATACTCTCCTATACAGGCTGAGCGAGGACATGTACTCAGATGCGAGCTGATTAACATGGATAGAGATCCAGTGTACTTAACAGCATTTCACTGGAACACGAAGAACTTTTGGTCTAAGTTTAAGATTTTTTTTTTTTTTAACACTGGACATTTCCCACCAAAAAAGAAGAAACTCTTGTAATTTTTAGTAATTTATAAAGAAGGGAGTTACTTGCCCATTGTTTCCAGCATTTTAGTTGCCTTTTATAACACGCTTTGTTATGGAGGAAAGATTCTTTTACGCTTCCCCATGGAGGAGGTGAAAGGAAATTGATAAGCACTGTTAAAAAGAAAATTCAGATCAGTGCGTGTACATATACAGTGGACCCTCTGGTAACGATGCCATCGGATAGTGATAAAATCGGATACCAATGCATTTTTGCATGAAAATATTGGCTCGGCCAACGATGAAAAACTCGGTTAAGGACATTCGACCCGAACGTGTCCATGCGGCCTGAGCCCACGTACAAGGTAGTGTGCCACTGTTTACAAGCCAGGGAGGTCGATTCCACGCGTACATGCGATATTTTTTGTATTCCATTGTCTTTAGTGCTTGTAACTGTTAAGTAAGCCACCATGGGCCCAAAGAAGGTTTCTAGTGCCAACCCTGTGATAAAAAATGAAAAACAAAATTCAAGAAAAAACTCTTAGCAAAGTACCAAAATGGAGGAGGAAGAGAGGGGGTGAATGTGCCTTCTGCAGTGATTCTACAATATGTACAACACTAAAGCAGCAGGTATCAATAAAGGCTATAGTGTCAACCAGCGATAAAGTGTAGAATTAACAGTGTAGCAAGTAAGTTAAGTAAGCGATAGGAAAAACGACACTAAAGTAACTCTCCAATGTTGTTGTACGTGTATCGGGCCACTGAATATACGCCGGCCTGCTACGTATCTTCCACCACTAAACCTCTGCCAGCATCTCCTCCATCAAACTAATTAAACTAACATCTTCTCCAAGGTAAGTGTAAGTCTAAAAGGATCCCAATGAAAATACCCAAGTCACTGACTTTGGGTGTCCTAGGTACTTTACACTTATGCTGCTATACATGATAATCTATGTACATAACTACAGTGGAACCTCAAAAATCGAACGTATCACATATCGAACGTTTCGAAAATAAGACCATTTTTTCGGACAAACTGTGTCCCTATTATCAAACGCACCCCTATTTTTGGACCGCCAGGTACGGGACCTGTCCGCTGGACCACTCTGTCCACGTCGGCGCCACGAGCAGTCTAGCTATGTTTATGCTCGAGTGAACACTAACCTGCGATCTCATTCACACATTTTACGATTATTTAATTGTGTTTAGTGCTTGTGGGGCTGTGAAGTAAGCTGCCATGGGCCCAAAGAAACTTGCTAGCGGTACCCCTGTGGTAAAGAAAGTGAGAAACACCATAGATGTGAAGAAAGAAATAATACAGAAGTATGAGATTGGAGCGAGACTTGTTTCGCTTGCCAGGATGTACAGAGGACGTGGACAGTTATTTTGTGAGAAACAGACACTGTGGAGTTTTGCGAGAAACAGACGATTGTGGACAGTCATTTTGTGAGACAGAAACAGAGGACTGTAGACAGTTATTTTGTGAGACTGGGGTCCAATGACAAGCTGGTCCTAGTGGCATTAAAATACAGAGAAGGGAAGCTACCCCAGAGAGGGCTTTGATACCGGAAGTCCTCATGGAGGGGGATTCTCCTTCCAAACACTAACCCCAACTCCCTCTCTCCTCCTCCCTATCTTCCAGATGCCATCACCAATCTTCAATAAAGGTAAGTAAAAATGTTATTTTATATTACTATACATAATTAAAGACTATAGCATTTGTTTTGTGTATATAAAACTGCAATTAATCTCTTAAAATGTATTTTTTTTTGTGAATATTTTTGGGTTTCTGGAACGGATTAATAGTATTTCCATTTCTTATGGGAAATATTGCTTCGAATTTCAGACTTTTCGAATTTAGAACTAGCTCCTGGAACGGATTAAGTTCGATTTTTGAGGTTCCACTGTATGTGTATACCTGAATAAACTTATTTAAAAATTAAAATGTAAATATTTCTTATTTGTAAATTACATTCATATATTGTTTTTGGATAGTGGTAGTGGCAGAAGCCTGTACGACTTCTCTCAGTGGCCATTATAAACCCAACAACACTTCCATCACTTATCCTCACAGACATTATGACATTTTATTCATTCTAGAGTATATATTATGTTTCTATGTTATTAATATTGTTTATTATGACATATTAAATGAATTGTGATAGATAAACGAGCCGTAGAGTTGATAATAGCGTCATATTGAAGTACTGTTCTGTCAAGCCTCCTGACAGCAGAAACGGATTAATTGGATTTTCATTATTTCTTACAGGAAAAATTAATTCAGCTAATAATAAAATCGGTTAAGGACAAGCTCTCTGCAACAGATTAAAATAGTTACCTGAGGGTCCACTGTACGTGTGTATGTAGTGCAAGTATAAAAAGTAGCAAGATTTACCTGGCTTCTTGCACATTTACAAAAAAGGAAAAAACCAGCAGCAATCCTACCAGAGTAAAACAATTACAGGTTTCTGTTGAACACATTTGGCAGGATGGCTGCTGTCTACCAACCTACTACCACAGGATGGTAGTACCTCCCTGGGTGGCTGCTGTCTACCAACCTACCACCACAGGATGGTAGTACCTCCCTGGGTGGTTGCCATCTACCAACCTACTACCACAGGATGGTAGTACCTCCCTGGGTGGTTGCCATCTACCAACCTACCACCACAGGATGGTAGTACCTCCCTGGGTGGTTGCCGTCTACCAACCTACTACCACAGGATGGTAGTACCTCCCTGGGTGGTTGCCGTCTACCAACCTATCACCAGAGGATGGTAGTACCTCCCTGGGTGGTTGCCATCTACCAACCTACCACCACAGGACAGTAGTACCTCCCTGGGTGGTTGCCGTTTACCAACCTACTACCACAGGACAGTAGTACCTCCCTGGGTGGTTGCCGTCTACCAACCTATCACCACAGGATGGTAGTACCTCCCTGGGTGGTTGCCGTCTACCAACCTACTACCATAGGACCATAGTACCTCCCTGGGTGGTTGCTGTCTACCAACCAACAATCACCAAGTTTGAATACAATTAAAACAATGAAGTAGACTAAGTTTCCACTAAAGGATGTGTAAATCTCATTCACTGCACCTATACTATAACAACCATAATGTGTTGGAAAGTTCATGTCCTATTAAACTCATTAACTACCTTCAGACTGCAAACCAACCTTCCTCCCATTAATATACAACAAATTAACTACAGTACTACAGGTCTGACACCAGAAGTCTGGGGGTTAATGGCCATCAGCTTTTAGGACAGCATTTTGGACTAGGTATTGGCCCACTTTCCTCAAAGTTCTTTGTAGCAATAGTTATTTGTCCTTATTTACACAGCTCTTATTTTCACCGTTTCAAGCTAGGGAGAGAAGGAGAAAAAAAAAAAAAAACTGATTACCTCAAAATCTAAATTCCCATAGATAAACACCTGGTCTTTCCCTAAAGTGAGTACGAGTATCCATATACAGTGGACCTCCGCATAACGATCACCTCCGAATGCGACCAATTATGCAAGTGTATTTATGTAAGTGTGTTTGTACGTGTATGTTTGGGGGTCTGAAATGGACTAATCTACTTCACAATATTCCTTATGGGAACAAATTTGGTCAGTACTGGCACCTGAACATACTTCTGGAATGAAAAAATATCGTTAACCGGGGGTCCACTATAAATGGAGACCAGCAGCCTGTTAACTTGGCCAATGATGCATCACACGAGATAATCATTTCATTCTGCATTTGTAAAAAGCCAACATGGAAATAAAGTAGCTATATTTTTTCTCTCCAGGTTCATGATTGAAGAATCAACACAGCTTAGTGGAAGAAAAAACAGTCATTTAGAAATGGCCAATTTGAGAAACTGCAGTTTATGCATTATGGAAGACATTCCTGGCAATAAAATAATATTTCCTGTTAATCAGTCATGTTTCTAAAATTGACAACTCCATTTTGATTTTTTATTCACACAAAGAATTTTAATCCCCAAGAGGTCAGCCTAGGAAATGGAGGGAGGGAGGGTAAAGAAGGTAGGTAGGTAGGTAGGTAGGTGTGTGGTGTGTGTGGTGTGTGTGGGACTTCCAGCAAGCATGCTGGAGAGTGTTAGACAGGAGCTAATGGAGACCAATGGTTTTTAGTTTATAAGTGTAGTGTGAGTGCACCTCTGGCAAGACTGACATGAATGATGGTAAAAGCTTTTTTTGGGCCGCCCAGCCTGGTGGGAAACAGCCGATAAAAAAAAAATTTACTATTACGCAATATTGTAATAATTTTATAACAATCAGCACATTCACGAACACACTTTAGACTCGCCAGGTGGACACATATTGGACGAGTGATGCAAACTCTCTGCTCTTGAATGGCTGCAAAAATCGAACATTTCTGCTACTTTCAGCTCAATTTCAAGCTATTTTCAGTCCTGAAGGCAATCAAAATCTTTCTGTAATGTACCTTCCATTCTATCAAACAAGACCAAGAAACTTAATACAACCATAAAAACCACATGAAAATACACTGCAAACTTGCAGTTTTAAACCAGAAATATGGTCGCTTCTTTTTCCATTGCACACTGCAGGATATTTTTATATGGTACACACTTATTGCATAGACCCATTCCCTTGTTTCTAGGCCCAAATTTACTGCTCACAGCTTACCTGAGTGAGCCGAGTTCATGGTGTTGCACTACAGCACGGCCAGTGAAGCAGTTAAAATAGTGGTAGACAAGTCTCGAAAGTATAGTGGACCCCCGCCTTACGATATTAATCCGTTCCCTAGAGCTCATCGGGAGCCAAAATTATCGTAAAGTGAATTAATTTTCCCCACAAGAAATAATGGAAATCAAATTAATCCGTGCAAGACACCCAAAAGTCTTGCAAAAAAAAAAAAAAAAAAATTTTCACATGAAATATTAATTTTAATACACACAAACTAAAGACATACACAATTAATACCCTACTAAGAATAGAATACATGACACTTTCCTTTACTGAAGATCTGGTAATGAGTGATGGGATGGGAGGAGAGGAGAGTGTGGAAGTTATTGTTTAGAAGGGGAATCCCCTTCCATTAGGACTTGAGGTATCAAGTCCTTTTCCGGGGTTACTTCCCTTCTTTTAATGCCACTAGGACCAGCTTGAGTCACTGGACCTCTGTCGCACAACTAATCTGTCCATAGAGCTCTGTACCTCCCGTTCCTTTAAGATTTGCCTAAAATGGGCCACAACATTGTCATTGTAATAGTCACCAGCATGGCTTGCAATAGCCGTGTTAGGGTGATTTTCATCCATAAAGGTTTGCAGTTCAACCCACTTTGCACACATTTCCTTAATCTTTGAAGTAGGCACAATGGATTCCACAACTGGCATAGGCTTCTCAGGGTTAGCCCCAAACCTTTCAAAATCTTTCTTAATTTCCATACTAATTCTCACCCTTTTTACCACAGGGTTGGCACTTAGTTTTGCGACTTATTTTGCAGTTACAAGCACAAAAAACACCGAGATAAGGTGAAATGTACCGAATGTATGCATGGATGCGACTGCACTGGCTGGCTTGTAAACACTGGCGCTGAGGTCACACATGGGACGTGTCCCGGATGAATCACGTGAGGCGAGTTTTGCGAGAGGCGAGGCAAAATTTTTGCGTTAAAATGTATCGTATGGCGGATTTAACGTAACGCCATCATAAGGCGGGGGTCCACTGCACTGAAGTAGTAAGCAAAAGAGTATAACTGACAGACCTTTATTCAGCACTAACAATTGTGAAAACTTAAATATATTTTTTTATCACAGTGGCCATCTATCACAGAGGTAGGAAGACCCTGAAAAACACTTGGCATCATTCGCTTCATCACTATCTTGCCAAAGGCATGCTAGTACTACATTTTGTATGTCCCTCCAAACTGCAAATATCTCCACCCACCCTTCAGAGTGAAGGCACTGTATTCCCCACCTCCAGGACTCGAGTCATGCTAACCAGCTTCCCCAAATAACGTCAAAATGTCAACTTGCTCACAATCTAAATCACTGTTATGAACACACTTGGTTATTTTTAATTTATTCCTTTGGATACAGACAATACAGTACAGTGGTACCTCGAGTTTCGAACAGCTCCCAACTCGAACAATTAGACAAGTGAAATTAGACACATGTGCAACTCTTGGGTATCTTTATTGAGGAAACGTTTTGCCACACAGTGGCTTCATCAGTCCATACATAGGAGAAACTTGAAGAACAGGAGAAGAATGAGGTAATCAGTCCCTCAACCTTGAGTCGATGTTGAGGGACTGATTACCTCATTCTCCTCCTGTTCAAGTTTCTCCTACGTATGGACTGATGAAGCCACTGTGGCAAAACGTTTCCTCAATAAAGATACCCAAGAGTTGCACATGTGTCTAATTTATCAACATGTCGGTTCTCTGAACCATTCGTCTACAAATTATAAAAGTGTATTTTTGCAAGTGCTTTTGTAAGTATTTTTGGGGAGTCAAACTGACTAATTTAATTTACATTACTCCTTATGGGAACAAATACGTTCGGTAATGGCGCTCGAACAGTCCTCTGAAACTAATTAAGTTTGTAACTCGAGGTACCACTATTTTCAAAATTGAAAGTTTAGAATGGGACCCAATCCTTGAGGGGTGGGTCCCATTGTACTGCAGCTTTGAAGCCCAGGCTAGTCCTGTTCTATGTGATGAGCTCGGCTCATTCAGATAAGTTGCGAGTGGTAAATTTGGGCCTAGATATGAGAGAATAGGGCTATGTGGTAAGTGTGCACCATACATCCTGCAAAATGGGAAAAAAACTGCAGCAGTGTTTCTGAATTAAAACAGACTTTGCAGTGTATTTTTGTATGGTTTTTATGGGTGAATTCTTGTCCACATTTGATAGACTGGAAGATATTACAGAAAAAGATTATTTTGATTGGTTATGATGATTGAAAATAGCTTAAAATTGAGCTAAAAGCAGCAGAAATGTTCAATTTTTTTACTCATACAGTAGTACCTCGGGATACAGACGGCTCAAAATGCAAACAATTATGCAAGTGTATTTATGTAAGCGCTTTTCTAAGTATTTTTGGGGATCTGAAACGGATTAATCTAATTTACATTATTCCTTATGGGAACAAATTCGTTCGGTATGAGCTAGTAACCCTTTTCTCTGTAATAACTAAAAACGATAAAAGTATTTTCTCTTTGGGGATTTTCTCGGAGTCGCCCTGCTTCGGTGGGAGACTGACGACTTGTTAAAAAGCACTAACAGCCTCCTGGAACAAAGTAAGTTCGTATCCCAAGTACACAATTACGCAAGTTGTCCAATACAACCAATACAGAAATTTGTTCATGATTGCAGCCATGTATACACGTAAGTAACCATTCTTACAGTATTCATTACCTTTGTAACTTGTGAGTTCATTACCTTGTACCTAGTTCAGCTATCAAAACTTTGGAGCCCGGTCCCTGGACCCATTGTGTACCTCTGTAATCTGTAAATACCTTTGTAACTTGTCACGATTGTGACTAGACCTACCTGGAGTTCATTACCTTTGTAAATTGCGAGTTCATTACCTTTGTAAATTGTGAATTCATTACCTCTGTAACTTGCTCAGCTATCAAAACTGAGGCCCAGTCCCTGGACCCATTATGTACCTCTGTAATCTTTTGACTACCGCCCACTGGATGGGTATGGGGTGCATAATAAACATATTAAACTAACCAATACAGGTCCAAATGGTCAGTCTAATACATGTTCACAAATGACCTGGCATCATTTATATATATGTTACAATACAGCAGTAGTCTGCACAACAGTAAATAATTTTTTTTTGAGAATAAAGATTCAAAATAGAGCGCAAGTGTAATAAAGGAGAGGCCTGGGGATGCAACTAACAGGATTTTTTTTTTTTTTTTTTTTAGTGCCAGGAATGTTTACTTTATTCTGGACTATTTTTGAGTTGGTAATTTTGTGTGAAATTGGCCAAATTACCAATTTCTGATCACTACCGAGATACTGAAATGGGAAGTTTTTTGTACTCGATTGTTAAAAACAGAAGGAATACTAGTGAAATAGGTATGAATTTGGTCGATTGGAACAGTGTGGTTTGACAAGAATAAAGCTCAAAGTGGAGGAAATTGCTGATGTCTAACTATAGCTGAGACTGCTACTTTGCGAGAACGTAATTCTAAATTTTTCATTAATTTCGTACTTTTGGTTTTGCTATTTTCGGAAAAGATTATATTACATGAAAAATAATTTATCGTGGTACCTCAGTTGTCAAACTTAATTTGTTCCAGATGTCTGTTTGACAACCAAAGCAATTTCTCCCATAAAGAATAATGTAGATAGAATTAATCAGTTTCTAGACCCCAAATGACAATATAAAAAAAAGTACTAAATACTACATAAAACTAAATATTGATACTAAAAGAATAAATAATGTACAGTAAATTAAAATTTAACCGCCTCTTACCTGTTAGAGGAAAGCTAATGGCATACTGGAAGCAGGTGGGGGGGGGGGGGGGTGGACGTTACTGCTTGGAAGGAGTCAACATCTATTAATATGTCGGGCAACTCTCCTTCTGGGGTTTCTCTTCTTTGTCTCGCTAAAAAACTTTCCAGTGAGGGTTGTTTAAGGCTCCGTATTAACACTTGTCTGAGCCGAGACGTTACAGCATCATTGTACATGTTAAATGGATACCTGGAGGTTACCTGGAGGTTATTCCGGGGATCAACGCCCCCGCGGCCCGGTCCATGACCAGGCCTCCCGATGGATCAGGGCTTGATCAACTAGATGGTGACTGCTTTGTCTGGATGGTATTTTTCAGCAAACTCCTGCACTTAAGACCATTTAGCACACATTTCCTTGTCAAGTGCAATGCGCACATTCTTCCTTTCTCTTCCTTTGATAATAAGCTCCTCTGCTGCAATCTGATGCTGCTCCTTCTGAAGGTCTACAAATTCTTCTGTGGCGAGTTCAGTTCTATGCTCCTCATATTCAGTCACCTCTAGGCCCAAAGTCTTCCCCAGCGACAATATCCTCTACCAACACAGGCTCATCTTCAAAGCCTTCAAAATCCCTGGCTGCCATGAAGTCAGGCCACAATTTCTTCCATGCTGACTGCTTGGTCCTGAAAGACATTCCTCCAGGGTTTGTTAATTAAGCTTCCAGGAGAGGATACTGAAGTGGTCCTTCCAAAACTCCCTGAGGGTTAAATTTGTTTCTGAAGAGACAAAGCACCTTTCAGAAAGTGCTTTGGGGTAGAGTTTCTTGAAGCTAGAA
Source organism: Cherax quadricarinatus (assembly GCF_038502225.1). NCBI lineage: Eukaryota > Metazoa > Arthropoda > Malacostraca > Decapoda > Parastacidae > Cherax > Cherax quadricarinatus. The sequence goes on along the minus strand of NC_091389.1, from coordinate 4,275,222 downwards.
AAGACTTGCTGGTCCATGGGCTGGATGACACGAGTGATGTTAGGAGGCAAGAACTTTAATTATAAAACTGAACTCCTCCAGCAACTCATTTTCCAAGCTTGGGGGGTGAGCAGGAGCATTATCCAAAAGTAAAGGGGCCCTGAGTGGAAACTGATTTTTAATTAGGTACTTTATGACAGTGGGAGCAAAGACCTCATGAACCCACTCAAACTGCCTCGTTACCCAAGCTTCTGCGTTGGTCATCCACATTACAGCCAATTTACTTTCCATAATGTTCTTAAAAAAACTCGTGAATTTTCTAAATGATAAACCAGTAGAGGCTTCAGTTTCAAGTCCCCACTTGCATTACCACAATAGAGCGAGCCTGTCTTTCATTGGCATGTGTCCTAGTACAGACTTCCTCTTCAGTTATGTAGTTCCTCTTGGGCATTTTCTTATCACAGCTTATCACAAACACTTTGGGGAGAAATCCCTCGGCCTTTATGTATGATTAGAATTCAGAAACGTACTTTTCCAACAGTTACATTGTCAACACTGGCAGCCTCCTCATGCCTAGCCATACTATGAATGCCACTTCTAAAAAATGTCAAACCAACCCCTGCTAGTCTTGAGGATTGCATTTTAACACTTTTCCAGGTCACTGTGCAACTGCCTCACTTACAGAAATAATGGCCTCTTGAAAGAATTTCACCATGTGACTTTCGTTTATCCAAATTAACAAGAGTTTCAACCTCAATAATTTGAGGCGTTTGGTTTTATATCACTTTTGCACCTTTTGAAGGTTGTCGCTTTAATTTTTTCCCTTTGGCCCAGTATTGTGCTAATGGTAGACTGATTTACCAAAAAGTTTTGCTATATCAACCATGAAGAACCTATCTTCTTCATACTTTCAAATAACTTTAACCTCAACAGTGCTTCCTGCAACTTTTCTTTTTACTTGCATGTATATCCGTCTTTGGACTCCTGATGGAGTATCATAAAAAAAATAGAAAAAGGCACCAAAAGTGCAAAAATAGCAAAGTTCACAAGAGGCACGGCAAGAGCTCAAGGTGTGTTTACAGAACGTGCGTTAGTTGCTATATTTACCGAGACCCATACTGTGGACTGTTTGATGATCATGTGATCCAAGTGTTGTCAGCTGATAACTAAGAGCACGTACAAAAACCACGACTAAGGGCACATACAAAAACCAGGACTTTTCATTCTGTAATTCCTCATCTGAAAACCAATTTGTCTGACAAGTACTGCGTTCGGCAACAGGGGTTCCACTGGATTTTAAATTCTGAAGCAAGTTTCAGATCAGGGGTTCCAACCCTCAAACGGTTAAGTTCAAACTATAACAACGTTCACATTTCATTCGAAGCTATAGGCTGTAAGCCATTACAAATTTTAATTCTAGGGGAGAGTTCCCTAGGCTAAAAAGAATCTTGGGCACACTGGTGCCCAACTCTTGCCCCCACGATGGTACGAGTGCTCAGCACCAGAGAGGGACAAATTGCAGTTAACATTCATTTTGTCAAGCAAGTTTATAGATTATGAATATAGTTTCTTCTAAAAACTGCAAGTTACCCAGCCATTATGATTTAACCCTTAAACGGTCCAAACGTATATATACATACACGCGCGTAGCGCCCCAAACGTATATATACGTTTTCTTTGTCATTCATTCAACATTGCCACAATAAGCCTGAGTCACCTAGACATGAGAGAATGGGTGTGCACACTCACTGTTCCATATTAAAATAATTGGGGATGCCTGGGTACCATATGCTCTTTTTTCCTTTTAAAAGAAAAGATTGTTTTTTTCCTCAAAAAAGTTGGGGCGCTACGCGAGTGAACGTATATATACGTTTGGACCGTTTAAGGGTTAAGGAAAATTTAGTTTAGTAGTAAATAGGGAAATTTATTAAGAAAATTTTTACAAGATGAAATTAACTGACAAAGAATGAGAACATTACTAGGATAGCAATACACTAACATTAAGCCATAAAGTAACGTAAAGTCATAAAAAAACAGAACAAAGAGGCACAATACTGAGACTAACAATACACAAATGACCCACACTTAGAAAAACTTCATGTGAAAGTTATTTGAGAACACTAATGCAATTCATATCATACCTGATAGAGCGAGCCCATGGTAGCGGAGGTTGGAGGAATGACATTATTGACAAAGAAGAAGAGAGCATCCTCTGGTCGCAGGTGGATGCGCTTGCGGATTAAGAAATAGAACTGTCCGACAGTGAGGTCGCTAGGAACTAGATATTTTTTCTTATCCAAGTCACCAATGCGAGCTTTGGGAGCCTTCTCTACAATTACCTGCAGAAAGAAAAGTTGTGGATGAGTGAAACGAACTCCTGAGTAGTGTCATTGAAGCTGAAACCTTGTGTAGCTTTAAAAATAGGTTAGACAAGCACATGAGTGGGTGTGGGTGGGCAAGATGCATCTGCTTAGGCTGGGCCAGTAAGTCTGCTGCAGTACTCCTTTGTTATTAACCCCTTGAGGGTCCAAAGCCCCCAATCTGAAAACTGTCTACAGGGTAAAAAAAAATCCTTGTGAAAAGGTAGAGAAACTTTCTGGAGGTAATAAAGCAAAAGTACAAAATTTGATGGAAAATAAACGAAATTATGGCAGCCTCTCCTCACTTAACCCTTTGAGGGTTTTCGTCGTACTAGTACGTCTTACGCGTAGGGGTTTTTGTCGTACTAGTACGCATAAATTCTAGCGGCCTCAAATCTCACAGGAAAAGGCTGATAAGCCTAGATGTGAGAGAATGGGTCTGTGTGGTGGGTGTGCGCAGTAGGAAAAAAATCTGGGACCCAGTGGAGCATTGTGGGAATGCCATCATAGTACACAATTTCCACCGTGCCCTGTTTTAAGAAGTTCCTCACTCCTCGGCGAATTGGGACACTTTTGTTCCCCAGTGACAGTTCTAATACAGATGGAAGTGACAGTGAAGATGAGTTTCAAGGTTCTGGTGAGGTTTTGACCGAAACTAATGACCATAATATGGGTAATAGTGAGGAAAACCCAGACAACCCACAGCCTTCCACCTCTGGTGCTGGGCCGTCGTTCAGTTGTACCAGAATCAAAGAGGAAACTCCTATTTCCCAAAATCCCAGACTCAGATGTGAGCATTGGTGATGATAATGATAGTGATTATGAACTACAAGCTCTTCAAACTTGTTCCAAGAATGGAGGAGGAGGAGGAGGCAGAGGAGGAGGAGGCAGAGGAGGAGGAGGCAAGAGGAGGAGGAGGCAAGAGGAGGAGGAGGCAAGAGGAGGAGGAGGCAGAGGAGGAGGAGGAGGCAGAGGAGGAGGAGGAGGAGGAAGAAGAAGAGGAGGAGGAGGAGGAGGAGGAAGAAGAGGAGGAGGAGGAAGAGGAGGAGGAGGAAGAAGAATACGTAATGATAACAATAATACATAATAATAATACATAATAATAATAATACATAATAATAATAATAATAATAATAATAATAATAATAATACATAATAATAATAATAATAATAATAATAATAATACATAATAATAATAATAGGTAATAATAATAATATGTAATAATAAATGTTCACCCATGACAGTAACAAGATAAGGGGAGATAACATCTGATAAGTGCTGACGTTTGATGAGGGTAAATGAGGGTAGAGCTGATGCCAAATGATGAGATGAACATCGCCCTCCCTTTGTTTTTGCTGGTATACTAACATTTCTGTCTGTCTATTTGCCTGTCTGTCAAGCTCCCTGTCTATCCATCTAGCTCTGTCTCAGAGAGCCACAAGACTGCGTCATCACTTTTACTCACATCTTCAAGCAGAGTATAGCACTTTGTCTGGATTTCTTGGGTTATCCTAGGTAATTTATACTATGTATACTTGTATTTATGTGTACCTGTGAGACAGAGATAGATAGACAGATAGAAAGAGAGAGACAGATTGAAAGAGATAGAATGAGGGAGAAAGATAAAACACCATTGTGTATGACCCCATGTTTCAGAGTTCCACAAGCTGCAGAACTAATAGGAATATGTTCAGTGACTGTATATTGGTATATATATTATAGAACAATAATAATAAACAATGTTTTGTATTGTTTGTTTTTGTAAACAAGTTTTGTAAACAATATATTGATAATTATGTTTGTGTGCTTATTGTGTTGTATACAACGAGTGTATATATGTACATTGCACCTTACTTTGGTCTCACAGGCCACATAAGTTATGTGAAAAAATAAAATAGTGAAAAAAACAACAAACCTTCAAATACAAGTAAACTAAAGTTTACCGGGTGAGCGGCAGTCGCCGCTGTTGCCATACGCGGCTCATTTTCTGCAAACTTCATGCATCCATATCTCCGTAAGTATTGATGGTAAATTTTTTTTGTTTATCCTATAATGTTTAGAAAAAAAAACTCTATTTTTTCATAAGAAAAAATAATTTTTTTTTTTTTTGAAATTTGGCCGACCCTGAGAACGAGTTTCGGAGAGGGCCTGTCGACCCTCAAAGGGTTAACGAAAAAGTTCCGTTCCTAAGACTATGTCGTTAAATGAATTTCTTCAATTGAGGAGCATACTATAATGGTGGTGGGTTTGTGTCAACCATCTTTGATATTGTTTTTAATGTCACCTTTGTACCATTTATAACATTTCTGGTATATTTTTAAATGTTTATACAGTAGTGTACTGTATATTGAAAAACAATAGAGGAAATCAGCTCTAACATACATTTAGGTATAAATACTGGTCAGAGCCTGTTTTAAGTCCGAGGCGTCGGTAAACAAGTACACCTACCATCCGACTTACGACCTGCTCGACTTATGACTATTTTTATTATCACACTGGCCGATTCCCACCAAGGCAGGGTGGCCCGAAAAAGAAAAACTTTCACCATCATTCACTCCATCACTGTCTTGCCAGAAGGGTGCTTTACACTACAGTTTTTAAACTGCAACATTAACACCCCTCCTTCAGAGTGCAGGCACTGTACTTCCCATCTCCAGGACTCAAGTCCGGCCTGCCGGTTTCCCTGAACCCCTTCATAAATGTTACTTTGCTCACACTCCAACAGCACGTCAAGTATTAAAAACCATTTGTCTCCATTCACTCCTATCAAACACGCTCACGCATGCCTGCTGGAAGTCCAAGCCCCTCGCACACAAAACCTCCTTTACCCCCTCTCTCCAACCTTTCCTAGGCCGACCCCTACCCCGCCTTCCTTCCACTACAGACTGATACACTCTTGAAGTCATTCTGTTTCGCTCCATTCTCTCTACATGTCCGAACCACCTCAACAACCCTTCCTCAGCCCTCTGGACAACAGTTTTGGTAATCCCGCACCTCCTCCTAACTTCCAAACTACGAATTCTCTGCATTATATTCACACCACACATTGCCCTCAGACATGACATCTCCACTGCCTCCAGCCTTCTCCTCGCTGCAACATTCATCACCCATGCTTCACACCCATATAAGAGCGTTGGTAAAACTATACTCTCATACATTCCCCTCTTTGCCTCCAAGGACAAAGTTCTTTGTCTCCACAGACTCCTAAGTGCACCACTCACTCTTTTCCCCTCATCAATTCTATGATTCACCTCATCTTTCATAGACCCATCCGCTGACACGTCCACTCCCAAATATCTGAATACATTCACCTCCTCCATACTCTCTCCCTCCAATCTGATATTCAATCTTTCATCACCTAATCTTTTTGTTATCCTCATAACCTTACTCTTTCCTGTATTCACCTTTAATTTTCTTCTTTTGCACACCCTACCAAATTCATCCACCAATCTCTGCAACTTCTCTTCAGAATCTCCCAAGAGCACAGTGTCATCAGCAAAGAGCAGCTGTGACAACTCCCACTTTGTGTGTGATTCTTTATCTTTTAACTCCACGCCTCTTGCCAAGACCCTCGCATTTACTTCTCTTACAACCCCATCTATAAATATATTAAACAACCACGGTGACATCACACATCCTTGTCTAAGGCCTACTTTTACTGGGAAATAATTTCCCTCTTTCCTACATACTCTAACTTGAGCCTCACTATCCTCGTAAAAACTCTTCACTGCTTTCAGTAACCTACCTCCTACACCATACACTTGCAACATCTGCCACATTGCCCCCCTATCCACCCTGTCATACGCCTTTTCCAAATCCATAAATGCCACAAAGACCTCTTTAGCCTTATCTAAATACTGTTCACTTATATGTTTCACTGTAAACACCTGGTCCACACACCCCCTACCTTTCCTAAAGCCTCCTTGTTCATCTGCTATCCTATTCTCCGTCTTACTCTTAATTCTTTCAATAATAACTCTACCATACACTTTACCAGGTATACTCAGCAGACTTATCCCCCTATAATTTTTGCACTCTCTTTTATCCCCTTTGCCTTTATACAAAGGAACTATGCATGCTCTCTGCCAATCCCTAGGTACCTTACCCTCTTCCATACATTTATTAAATAATTGCACCAACCACTCCAAAACTATATCCCCACCTGCTTTTAACATTTCTATCTTTATCCCATCAATCCCGGCTGCCTTACCCCCTTTCATTTTACCTACTGCCTCACGAACTTCCCCCACACTCACAACTGGCTCTTCCTCACTCCTACAAGATGTTATTCCTCCTTGTCCTATACACGAAATCACAGCTTCCCTATCTTCATCAACATTTAACAATTCCTCAAAATATTCCCTCCATCTTCCCAATACCTCTAACTCTCCATTTAATAACTCTCCTCTCCTATTTTTAACTGACAAATCCATTTGTTCTCTAGGCTTTCTTAACTTGTTAATCTCACTCCAAAACTTTTTCTTATTTTCAACAAAATTTGTTGATAACATCTCACCCACTCTCTCATTTGCTCTCTTTTTACATTGCTTCACCACTCTCTTAACCTCTCTCTTTTTCTCCATATACTCTTCCCTCCTTGCATCACTTCTACTTTGTAAAAACTTCTCATATGCTAACTTTTTCTCCCTTACTACTCTCTTTACATCATCATTCCACCAATCGCTCCTCTTCCCTCCCGCACCCACTTTCCTGTAACCACAAACTTCTGCTGAACACTAACACTACATTTTTAAACCTACCCCATACCTCTTCGACCCCATTGCCTATGCTCTCATTAGCCCATCTATCCTCCAATAGCTGTTTATATCTTACCCTAATGCCTCCTCTTTTAGTTTATAAACCTTCACCTCTCTCTTCCCTGATGCTTCTATTCTCCTTGTATCCCATCTACCTTTTACTCTCAGTGTAGCTACAACTAGAAAGTGACTTCCACTGGGGAATCCCGCCTACCTGTGACTGCCCTCGTCTGCTGCCCGTCCCTATCCACTGACGCCTATATAACTGCCAGTCTTGTCTTTGCTCCAGATTCTCCTCCACCACGATGCTGTGAACACTAACTCCAAGGCCGAGGGACTGATTACCTCATCTTTTGTATATAGTTCTACTGTCTTCCTATTATGTCCTAGAATCTGTATTGATAAAGCCACTGGATGGCGAAACGTCTACAATAAAGATATCCAGATGTTGCACATGTGTCTTAACTTTCAACTAGAAAGTGATCTGATATCTGTGGCCCCTCTATAAACATTTACATCCTGAAGTCTACTCAACAGTCTTATCTACCAATACATAATCCAACAAACTACTGTCATTTCGCCCTACATCATATCTTGTATACTTATTTATCCTCTTTTTCATAAAATATGTATTACCTATAACTAAACCCCTTTCTATACAAAGTTCAATCAAAGGGCTCCCATTATCATTTACACCTGGCACCCCAAACTTACCTACCACACCCTCTCTAAAAGTTTCTCCTACTTTAGCATTCAGGTCCCCTACCACAATTACTCTCTCACTTGGTTCAAAGGCTCCTATACATTCACTTAACATCTCCCAAAATCTCTCTCTCTCCTCTGCATTCCTCTCTTCTCCAGGTGCATACACGCTTATTATGACCCACTTCTCGCATCCAACCTTTACTTTAATCCACATAATTCTTGAATTTACACATTCATATTCTCTTTTCTCCTTCCATAACTGATCATTTAACATAACTGCTACCCCTTCCTTTGCTCTAACTCTCTCAGATACTCCAGATTTAATCCCATTTATTTCCCCCCACTGAAACTCCCCTACCCCCTTCAGCTTTGTTTCGCTTAGGGCCAGGACATCCAACTTCTTTTCATTCATAACATCAGCAATCATCTGTTTTTTGTCATCCGCACTACATCCACACACATTTAAGCATCCCAGTTTTATAAAGTTTTTCTTCTTCTCTTTTTTAGTAAATGTCTACAGGAGAAGGGGTTACTAGCCCATTGCTCCCGGCATTTTAGTCGCCTCATACGACACGCATGGCTTACGGAGGAAAGATTCTTTTCCACTTCCCCATGGACAATAGAAGAAATAAAGAAGATCAAAAATGTGATGATATTCAGTAGTAAAGTTCGACTTACGACCATTTCGACTTATGACCGGTTTCTCGGAACCAAGCTCGGTCGTAAGTCGGATGGTAGGTGTACGTTGCTAAGTGAGGAGACGCTATACACAAATTACAGGTCCCAATTATATTTTCAGAAATGCTGTAGTACAGTAGACCCTCTGATATCGGCCGTTCCGGATACAGGCCAAATCAGATTTCGGTTGCTTTTTTGGCCGAAATTCTACCCTGGATTTCGGCTGGCAACTCTGAAACCGGCTGTATTGGACGCGTAATAATAATCACTCTTGGTCACACTGAATGTTTTATTTTAGGTTAATATAGGTGTTTTCATTAATCCCTCTTGACATTTTCTTCAAAATTATACAAGAAACACGTTACATAGCATATAAACGTGCAATCTTTAAATGCTAGGGAGTGGTGAGTAACAGTGAATCAAGGAGGGTGGAGGGTAAATATTACATTTTTTATAATACAGAGAACTGAATTTGGCATTTGGTCCAGTAGCTGCCCTTCATACACGTTTGTTGACAATTCTCAGCATGAATTATTCGTTACTTCTCCCTTTGTTTATGATGGCATCTAAAAGTAGTTGTTAAAAACAATTACACTCGGTGAACATATGTCGTCGGTACTAATATGACTGTGTAATGTAGCCCGGGAGGGGGGGGGGGGCTACCTACACCGACTTCCTACAAATAAATACTACTCGCCTCTTGATCTACATTAAGACTACAAATATTTCAAGGCAAGTAATGAATGTACAGTGGACCCCCGCATAACGATCACCTCCGAATGCAACCAATTATGTAAGTGTATTTATGTAAGTGCGTTTGTACGTGTATGTTTGGGGTTCTGAAATGGACTAATCTACTTCACAATATTCCTTATGGTAACAAATTCGGTCAGTACTGGCACCTGAACATACTTCTGGAGTGAAAAAATATCGTTAACCGGGGGTCCACTGTACTGTGGCAGTAAATGACAGAAGGGAAGTAACCCTAGAGAGGGCTTTGATATCTGAAGTCCTTATGGAAGGGATTCCCAACTACCTCTCTCCTTCAATACGTCAACAAGTCTTTTCAACGAAAGGTACGTAATGTTCATTTATCATTAATGTTAGTGCTTTATATTTCTTTGTTTTTTGTATGTAAAACTATAATCAATCTTTAAAAAATGTATTTTTGTTAATATTAGTTGTAGCTACACTGAGAGTAAAAGGTAGATGGGATACAAGGAGAATAGAAGCATCAGGGAAGAGAGAGGTGAAGGTTTATAAACTAAAAGAGGAGGCAGTTAGGGTAAGATATAAACAGCTATTGGAGGATAGATGGGCTAATGAGAGCATAGGCAATGGGGTCGAAGAGGTATGGGGTAGGTTTAAAAATGTAGTGTTAGAGTGTTCAGCAGAAGTTTGTGGTTACAGGAAAGTGGGTGCAGGAGGGAAGAGGAGCGATTGGTGGAATGATGATGTAAAGAGAGTAGTAAGGGAGAAAAAGTTAGCATATGAGAAGTTTTTACAAAGTAGAAGTGATGCAAGGAGGGAAGAGTATATGGAGAAAAAGAGAGAAGTTAAGAGAGTGGTGAAGCAATGTAAAAAGAGAGCAAATGAGAGAGTGGGTGAGATGTTATCAACAAATTTTGTTGAAAATAAGAAAAAGTTTTGGAGTGAGATTAACAAGTTAAGAAAGCCTAGAGAACAAATGGATTTGACAGTTAAAAATAGGAGAGGAGAGTTATTAAATGGAGAGTTAGAGGTATTGGGAAGATGGAGGGAATATTTTGAGGAATTGTTAAATGTTGATGAAGATAGGGAAGCTGTGATTTCGTGTATAGGGCAAGGAGGAATAACATCTTGTAGGAGTGAGGAAGAGCCAGTTGTGAGTGTGGGGGAAGTTCGTGAGGCAGTAGGTAAAATGAAAGGGGGTAAGGCAGCCGGGATTGATGGGATAAAGATAGAAATGTTAAAAGCAGGTGGGGATATAGTTTTGGAGTGGTTGGTGCAATTATTTAATAAATGTATGGAAGAGGGTAAGGTACCTAGGGATTGGCAGAGAGCATGCATAGTTCCTTTGTATAAAGGCAAAGGGGATAAAAGAGATTGCAAAAATTATAGGGGGATAAGTCTGTTGAGTGTACCTGGTAAAGTGTATGGTAGAGTTATAATTGAAAGAATTAAGAGTAAGACGGAGAATAGGATAGCAGATGAACAAGGAGGCTTTAGGAAAGGTAGGGGGTGTGTGGACCAGGTGTTTACAGTGAAACATATAAGTGAACAGTATTTAGATAAGGCTAAAGAGGTCTTTGTGGCATTTATGGATTTGGAAAAGGCGTATGACAAGGTGGATAGGGGGGCAATGTGGCAGATGTTGCAAGTGTATGGTGTAGGAGGTAGGTTACTGAAAGCAGTGAAGAGTTTTTACGAGGATAGTGAGGCTCAAGTTAGAGTATGTAGGAAAGAGGGAAATTTTTTCCCAGTAAAAGTAGGCCTTAGACAAGGATGTGTGATGTCACCGTGGTTGTTTAATATATTTATAGATGGGGTTGTAAGAGAAGTAAATGCGAGGGTCTTGGCAAGAGGCGTGGAGTTAAAAGATAAAGAATCACACACAAAGTGGGAGTTGTCACAGCTGCTCTTTGCTGATGACACTGTGCTCTTGGGAGATTCTGAAGAGAAGTTGCAGAGATTGGTGGATGAATTTGGTAGGGTGTGCAAGAGAAGAAAATTAAAGGTGAATACAGGAAAGAGTAAGGTTATGAGGATAACAAAAAGATTAGGTGATGAAAGATTGAATATCAGATTGGAGGGAGAGAGTATGGAGGAGGTGAACGTATTCAGATATTTGGGAGTGGACGTGTCAGCGGACGGGTCTATGAAAGATGAGGTGAATCATAGAATTGATGAGGGAAAAAGAGTGAGTGGTGCACTTAGGAGTCTGTGGAGACAAAGAACTTTGTCCTTGGAGGCAAAGAGGGGAATGTATGAGAGTATAGTTTTACCAACGCTTTTATATGGGTGTGAAGCATGGGTGATGAATGTTGCAGCGAGGAGAAGGCTGGAGGCAGTGGAGATGTCATGTCTGAGGGCAATGTGTGGTGTGAATATAATGCAGAGAATTCGTAGTTTGGAAGTTAGGAGGAGGTGCGGGATTACCAAAACTGTTGTCCAGAGGGCTGAGGAAGGGTTGTTGAGGTGGTTCGGACATGTAGAGAGAATGGAGCGAAACAGAATGACTTCAAGAGTGTATCAGTCTGTAGTGGAAGGAAGGCGGGGTAGGGGTCGGCCTAGGAAGGGTTGGAGGGAGGGGGTAAAGGAGGTTTTGTGTGCGAGGGGCTTGGACTTCCAGCAGGCATGCGTGAGCGTGTTTGATAGGAGTGAATGGAGACAAATGGTTTTTAATACTTGACGTGCTGTTGGAGTGTGAGCAAAGTAACATTTATGAAGGGATTCAGGGAAACCGGCAGGCCGGACTTGAGTCCTGGAGATGGGAAGTACAGTGCCTGCACTCTGAAGGAGGGGTGTTAATGTCGCAGTTTAAAAACTGTAGTGTAAAGCACCCTTCTGGCAAGACAGTGATGGAGTGAATGATGGTGAAAGTTTTTCTTTTTCGGGCCACCCTGCCTTGGTGGGAATCGGCCGGTGTGATAATAATAAAAATAATAATAAAATTTTTGGGGTGTCTGGAATGAATTAATTGTATTTCGTTAATTATGGGAAATATTGCTTCGGTTTTCGGATTTAGGCTGACCTCCTGGAACAGATTATGGCTGATAACTGGGGGTCCACTGTACATGAAACTCCCTGAAGCAGTGACTGACGTCACTACACTGATGACGGTGCAGTCACTCAGCGCTGCTGATGGTGCACTGCTCCCAGTGAACCATGGCATACATTTTCTATTTCTTCTTCTTGTTGTTCAACCAACCATCTCCACTGTCTCATGAACCAACAGGTATTACACGCTGCAGAATCACATCTGAACAAGAGGAAATGCGTACTACTTGCCAGTTATGCTTGTGCTTTATATCTACGAGCACAGTACAGGTCTTCCATCACAAATCCGGCATCATTGGGACCTGTAGTGTGCCGGATTACAGAGTGGTTAGGTTAAAATTCACTTAATAAAATTAACCAACTTGACTTGCACGAAGTTCATTGAATATCAGCAAAAATCGAACATTTCCGCTACTTTGAGCTCAATTTCAAGGTACTTTGTCATGAAAGCAATCAAAATCATGTGTTTGTAATATATCTTCCATTCTATCAAACGAGACCAAAAAAAACGAGAATATAAGCATAAAAACCATACGAAAATATACCACAAAGAGGCGGCTAATGGCTGAGAAGTGAACTCCCTTATTTATTACTCAGTTTATTTTTATTTTTGGTGTATGTTAAGAAGCATCTTTCCATCATACGTTGCCCAAATTTCAATGAGATAGCCCAAACTAAGAAAAAAAATTTTTTTTACCAAAAACCATGTATGGCAAGTGCAAGCCAGGTACTGGAAATAAGTCACTTTCACTTTTCTGGGTTATCCCAGGTTCTCTATACATATGATATGTATGATAATCTATGTAACTATTTGTGTATACCTGAATAAACTTGCTTATTTACTTACTTCTAGTCTGTCGACTGGGTACAAGAAACCGCCCAGTCACTTATTTCAACTACCCAATAAAGTGGTCAGAAATTGGCAATTTGGCCAATTTCACACAAATTTCAACAGATGCCAATTTCAAAATAGGACCCAGAATAAACAATGCAGACATTCCTGGCACTAAAATAACATTCTGTTCATTAGTCACAGCTCTAGGTCCCTCTTATATTACTTTTGCTTACCATTTGAAATTTTTATATATACAGTGGACCCCCGGTTAACGATATTTTTTCACTCCAGAAGTATGTTCAGGTGCCAGTACTGACCGAATTTGTTCCCATAAGGAATATTGTGAAGTAGATTAGTCCATTTCAGACCCCCAAACATACACATACAAACGCACTTACATAAATACACTTGCATAATTGTTCGCATTCGGAGGTAATCGTTATGCGGGGGTCCACTATATATAAAAAAAAAAAAAAAAAAAAAAAAAAAAAAAAAAAGATTTACTGTTATGTAGACTACTGCATTATTGTAATAATTTTATAAATAATGTCAATCCATTCTTGACTCTGTACTGGAATTTAGACTGGCAGGCGTCAGACAGGTATTGGACGGTGACGTCATTTGTTTACTCTTGAGCTTTGCTAAAGAATAGAACATTTTCGCTACTGTGAGCGCAATTTCAAGGTACTTCTCGTTATGAAAGTAATCAAAATCATATCTATTTCTGTAATATATCTTCCATTCTATCAAATGAGACCAAAAACACAAGAATATAACCATAAAAACCATACGAAAATATACTGCTAAGCAGATGGTAATGACCGAGAAGTGAACTCCGCTATTTATGGTCCGATTTCTTTCAATTTTGGTGTACGTTAAGAAGTATCTTCCCATCATACACTGCCCAAGTTTCAATAAGATAACGCAACAATTGAGAAAATATTAATAATATTTATTTACTACACGTAAATGTATATGGTATACAGACACAGCTGGCAATCAGTGACACTACTATATCGAAAGCCGCTTGTTATGCAGAGTATTTCAAGCAAATTAGGTCAGTGTCCCAGGATGCGACCCACACCAGTCGACTAACACCCAGGTACCAATTTACTGATGGGTGAACATAGACAAGAAGTGTAAAGAAACACACCCAATGTTTCTACCCTGGCTGGGAATTGAATATTTACCAAATATCATATATGGCTAATCCAAGCCAGGTACTAGAAGCAAGCCACGTTGTCTGACATTTTTGGTTTATTCTAGGTTCTCTACACATGCTGCTATGAGTGATAATCTATATAGAGAAAATAGCTTTTTGTTTCAGTTTTATGGTGCAGTAAGAGTGTATATCACAGTTAACCCTGTGCTACACTCCATTTTCTCTAACATAAGCCCCCAAGACAGGGATAGGAGAATGGTACTTGTATCCCATGTCCTTCATATTACCGTTGAACTGCTCGGTATTATGCCAAATATTATTCATTCTGGAGTATTTAACACGTTTTATGTTATTTATATTGTTTATTATGTCATATTAGATCAATTGTGATAGGCAATAAGCTGTAGTGTTGATATTAGCGTAATAATAAAGCATATTCCCCTGCATCACGAGACTGAGCTCATGGCAACCAACAGTGGCTTCAAAGCCACCTTATCTTTAATGGATAATGTACTGTGTAGGTGCTTTACACAACGAAAACTTTTATTCATGGGAACCATGGCTAGGGCTAAAAGTAAGCAGGTTATAACAATAAATAAGAACATAAGAAAGGAGGTATACTGCAGCAGGCCTGTTGGCCCACACTACTGTTGGAACGCTAACAAAACATTTGCCCAACCCAGTTTTCAATGCTACTTATGCAGCAAGTAGCGCCACCAAACAGTACCAGCAGGTTGGTGTGGTGACCCCGGAAATTTGAAATTACATGTATACTAGCCGAAATTAGTGCCGAATAACTGAAGGAACCGAATAACTGATTGCCAGATTTGTGATGGCGGACCTGTATACCACTTTGGCTTTTTTTTTTTTTTTTTTTTTTTTTTTTTTTTTTTTTTTTTTTTTTTTTTTTTTTTGGGGTTATCCTAGGTACTTTACACTGATACAGTGGAACCTCAAATATCGAACTTTCTTCAGTCCAGAAGGCTGTCCAAGTGCCGTTACCGAACGAATTTATTCCCATCAGGAATAATGTAAATTAGATTAGTCCACTTCAAACCCTCAAAAATACACTTACATAATTGGTCGAGTTGGGAGCAGTTCGATTTTTGAGGTTCCACTGTAATTGTATATGTGTGTACCTCTGTCCCTAAATAAACTTAGTTCTTGATTCTGGTGCATAAGAGAAGAAAGAAAAGAAAAAAAAAAAAAAAAAAAAAAAAAAAAAAAAAAAAAAAAAAAAAAAAAAAAAAAAAAAAAGAGGAGACAGAAAAGAAGAGAGCTAACCAGCCAGCCGAACATTTATTACACATACTGCAGAATTGTCTACTTAGGGCACAGGACATTTTGGCAGGATGACACTACCAGTGGTATCAAAACAAAGTATGTGGCACAAATGTTGCAGAGATTACCATCAAGGTTACCGATACCTTCGACACTCGTGGCCACATCCATCTCAAAGCCACAAAACTCAGGGTCAACATCACTTTTCCTCGTAAGAGGAGTGCGTTATATGACATGGCACTAGCGAATCCCTGGGTTTGTTGTACTGTCACACACACAAACACACACACACACACACACAACACACACACACACACACACACACACACACACACACACACACACACACACACACACACACACACACACACACACACACACACACACACACACACACACACACACACACACACACACACACACACACACACACACACACACACACACACACACACACACACACACACACACACACACACACACACACACACACACACACACACACACACACACACACACACACACACACACACAAACACACACACACACACACACACACACACACACACACACACACACACACACACACACACACACACACACACACACACACACACACACACACACACACACACACACACACACACACACACACACACACACACACACACACACACACATGACGGAAGGAATAGACTCTGAGGTGTCCCTGTTTGCAGATGACGTGAAGTTGATGAGAAGAATACACTCGATCGAAGACCAGGCAGAACTACAAAGGGATCTGGACAGGCTGCAGACCTGGTCCAGCAATTGGCTCCTGGAGTTCAATCCCACCAAGTGCAAAGTCATGAAGATTGGGGAAGGGCAAAGAAGGCCGCAGACGGAGTACAGTCTAGGGGGTCAGAGACTACAAACCTCACTCAAGGAAAAAGATCTTGGGGTGAGTATAACACCAGGCACATCTCCTGAAGCGCACATCAACCAAATAACTGCTGCAGCATATGGGCGCCTAGCAAACCTCAGAACAGCATTCCGACATCTTAATAAGGAATCGTTCAGGACCCTGTACACCGTATACGTTAGGCCCATATTGGAGTATGCGGCACCAGTTTGGAACCCACACCTAGCCAAGCACGTAAAGAAACTAGAGAAAGTGCAAAGGTTTGCAACAAGACTAGTCCCAGAGCTAAGAGGTATGTCCTACGAGGAGAGGTTAAGGGAAATCAACCTGACGACACTGGAGGACAGGAGAGATAGGGGGGACATGATAACGACATACAAAATACTGAGAGGAATTGACAAGGTGGACAAAGACAGGATGTTCCAGAGATTGGACACAGTAACAAGGGGACACAGTTGGAAGCTGAAGACACAGATGAATCACAGGGATGTTAGGAAGTATTTCTTCAGCCACAGAGTAGTCAGTAAGTGGAATAGTTTGGGAAGCGATGTAGTGGAGGCAGGATCCATACATAGCTTTAAGCAGAGGTATGATAAAGCTCACGGCTCAGGGAGAGTGACCTAGTAGCGATCAGTGAAGAGGCGGGGCCAGGAGCTCGGACTCGACCCCCGCAACCTCAACTAGGTGAGTACAACTAGGTGAGTACACACACACACACACACACACACACACACACACACACACACACACACACACACACACACACACACACACACACACACACACACACACACACACACACACACACACACACACACACACACACACACACACACACACACACACACACACACACACACACACACACACACACACACACACACACACACACACACACACACACACACACACACACACACACACACACACACACACACACACACACACACACACACACACACACACACACACACACACACACACACACACACACACACACACACACACACACACACACACACACACACACACACACACACACACACACACACACACACACACACACACACACACACACACACACACACACACACACACACACACACACACACACACACACACACACACACACACACACACACACACACACACACACACACACACACACACACACACACACACACACACACACACACACACACACACACACACACACACACACACACACACACACACACACACACACACACACACACACACACACACACACACACACACACACACACACACACACACACACACACACACACACACACACACACACACACACACACACACACACACACACACACACACACACACACACACACACACACACACACACACACACACACACACACACACACACACACACACACACACACACACACACACACACACACACACACACACACACACACACACACACACACACACACACACACACACACACACACACACACACACACACACACACACACACACACACACACACACACACACACACACACACACACACACACACACACACACACACACACACACACACACACCACACACACACACACACACACACACACACACACACACACACACACACACACACACACACACACACACACACACACACACACACACACACACACACACACACACACACACACACACACACACACACACACACACACACACACACACACACACACACACACACACACACACACACACACACACACACACACACACACACACACACACACACACACACACACACACACACACACACACACACACACACACACATTTTAATATGGTGAACAGTGAGTGCACACACCCATTCTCTCATGTCTAGGCGACTCAGGCTTATTGTGGCAATGTTGAATGAATGACAAAGAAAACGTATATATACGTTTGGACCGTTTAAGGGTTAAATACAGCAAGCCTTTAATAACCCTACACAACAGTTTTGGTTATGTATTATTGAAACCCTGAAGGGCCATATTTTTCTCATAGCATGAAGATACTATCATACTATAAATTTAACCATGTGAAACTTGGGTAGAGTCAAAGATTTTACAGTTCCCTCTGTGGGAAGTAAACAGTGTTCCCACAAGCTCTAATCCTTCCAAGCTGCAAGAAGTCTCGTCTGACACCAGTTTAATCTAATAAGCACAAAACTTGATGCTAACTGAATAGTTAATATATGCAAAATACCTGTATTAAAACAAGAATATTCAGGGCATTCAAATTAAATATATTCACTAGAAGGCTATTCAAATTCTTTTGAAGGGACATCCCATCATGATCCAAGGAAGTGGACTTTTCCTTCCCTTTTATCTACTCTCAATTCTTATATAACCCTTATGGGTTTAGTGTCTACTTCCCTCAATTAGGATTATACCAAAATATTGGGCTGTTGTGCTAACCTAAGTTTATCATCACAGTTAAATCACAGAATGGGCGGTGTTGGAAGCAAAGGGCAACAAGCTTTAAAACTCAAGTGTGTTAACCACTCAGCCGGCAATCTTATGATTTTGTAAGCGATTTCACAATTACACTAAATTACACATTCCTGTACTACTGTAGAGTAATTTACCAACCATGGTATATAACTAAGAATAAGAAGTATTTCAGCACGATACACATTTGTACAAAGGAGTACATATAATTGAGTGTACATGCCAAAAGCCCCTTTGTATGCAGATTTTGGGTAAACCTAATTTAAAATTCCTAAGACAATAAGAGTGCAGCTAATTTGTAAAATGGTCAATACAAGAGTTCACAATGAATACAAGATAACCAAATATTCTATTTCACGCTATATTATGTTAATAGGTTTGGTAGAGAGGAATTACAATTTTGATTATTAACCTAAGGCAGAGAGAATTACAAATTTGATTAATAACCTAAGGCGGACAATGGAATGATTAACATTGGAGAAGATTACAGATAATGAGAGTATATTAATTATACTGTTTTACTTACAAGGACTGAAAGATCTGGTATTTCCATTCAATGTTGATTTCTTATTTTATTTTTTTGTTTAACTACCAACTTAAGCTGTTAAACATGATTAAAATTCATGTTAAGAAAGTTGCACAGGTGGCATGATCATGACTGGTGCAGATAAATTAGTTAAGACGCACTAGATTTCAGAATAAAAATAATTATACCTAGCTGTTGCACGTGTCTCAACTTGTCAGTATTGAATACAGCCTCTTCTCACCGAGACCACATCGATAAACGAATTCGTTGCTAAGTGAGGAGCATACTGTAATGGTAGTGAGTTTGTCAACCATCTATGATATTGTTTTAATGACACCTTTGCCCCATTTATAACATTTCTGGTATATTTTTAAATGTTTATACAGTAGTGTACTGTATATTGTAATAAAAAGAATAGAGGAAAAGAGCTCTAATACACACTAGTCCGAGTCGTTAGTAAACGAGTACGTCACTAATCGAGGAGCGGCAGTATCATTATATACAGGAGGGCCCCACTTATACAGCAGGTTTGATTCCAGCCTACTACTGTAAAGTGAAAATTTTTTCCATTTTCAAATGCATACAGAAGCCAGATAACATGTTTGCACTAACATAAGTGAGCAACAGAGCCTGGCCTTAAAAATGAACATGCAATAAATGCATTACATACCCTAAAATGTCTTCAGCCTCAGTTTATAGAAAGTGGTAAAATTTACCTGGAGAGGGTTTCGAGGGTCAACGTCCCCATGGCTCTGTCTGAGACCAGGCCTCACGGTGGATCAAGGTCTGATCAACCCCATAGGGAATCTGAATAAATGAAGAATGTACAGACAAATCAGTGTTGAAGTCCAAGTCACCACAGTTTATACCCTACGAACCACAGTCAGGGGAAAGTGAAAAAGAGGGAAGTTTTCCCTGGACATGTGCCTTCAAGAGGAGCCAGGACTAGAATATACAACAGTGGAACACTGCAGACCTATTCTAAGCTACTTCTGCTCTGAAATTTATATCACTGTCTTACATTTAACAGATACAAACAGCCAACAAAACCATAATCACTTCTAAAACACCACAATGTTAAGATGGTAATGCAAAATAATTTGCTTCATAATCCCCCCCACCCCATCATTCACTCCATGGGGCAGGATTTTTATTCTGTGCACTCACCATAGAACCAGTCATGTTTAGGCCAAAATTTACCGATCACAGTGCATCTGAGGGAGCGGTGCTTAAAACTTATCTACACAAGTGACACTGGTGTAGATCAATGTGGGAGACAGTTAAAGGATTAAAAGGAACTCGAACATGTAATGGATGACAATTTGTGTGATACATCTGAGGAATTCTTAGTGTGTCCCTCAGTTTATGCTAGAGGTAAAATTTATTTTTTCAAGAGGCAAATAAAGTTAAACACTTCAAGTACAACTCAGGGACAGACTGACTGACTGACCACCTCAAACTTTCTCCAGGGTGGATGGACCGATACCGTCCCCCCCCCCCAAAATTTATTTTCTTCCAAGCCGAGTCTAAAGTTTGCTCAATGTTTGGTATTCTACAGGCTTTTTTGTTATATATTTTCATATGTACTGTACATTTTGAAATGAAAATCAGAATTTGAGAACTGTCGACTGTTAGTGAATTATGATCTACAAGACAGTTACCAATCATTAACTAGGGAAGAAAGGGAGTTTAGAAAGTTAAGACAAAGGCTAACTGGGATCAGAGAGAACACGCAACATTCCTCCAATGTTAAACATACTGAAATGACAAAGCAATATTGCAAAGGACAAAGGCCGGTATATGATGCATACATAGCACTAAGATTATGCAATATTACGCTATTCTACTGTAGGGTGAAACCATGATAAAAGCAATGGAAAAAAAGATACTTTAATGGTTAACAGACATGCCAACAATATATAAAAAGTAGCACAAACAGGAGAAAAAAAAAATTCACCAAGGTCCCCAATGCCAAGGAATAATACTCCATATAAATGTAACTAAAAACATCTGACAAGTTAAAGATATTCTTAAGAAATACAAATAATACACCATAGGATTCAAGAGTAGGCAAGTAGATGACAAGGCAGCAGTCGTGACATTTACACTACACTGACTTTAGGTCACTCGGCATTCTTACCAATAAAAAACAAAAAAGATATACAACAGATATTAACAAAAGCAATACGCATTATTAGTAAGGGAACTTTTCAGACTCGATAGACAGAAAATATAAAACTATTTCAATATGAAGGAACCGAAGTTTGAGAACAGAAAAATTACAAAGATTTGGCAACTGTTGTGAGAATTATCCCTTAGACAGGTGCCCAGGTACATTTCTATAATACAGAACAGTAAAAAGATGCCAACAAACTGGAAAGGCAGTGATAAGTGCCTATAAAAAAGGGACCAGCAAAGCTTACTTCATATCAACTTACTTGCACCCAGCTGCAAGTCAAGGACTGGAGAATATGGTAAGCCGCAACTTGAGGATATTTAAAAACTAAAGATTAATCCGTGGCATATTCTTAAAGCCTTGCTGCTGATCCAGTTAAGTTACTTAAAATCATGCTAAATTTCTTAGGATAGCAACTCCGAAGCTACTATACTGTACAGTATTCTGAAGTTACAAGGCTGCACTCGAGGATACAGCCAATTCATTTCAGAAAATTACCTAGTTACAAAAGGTTCGGAAACTTGCGCAGTGGACTGAAGAGTCTGTATATACAAGAGTGGTAACATGACAGATGTCTAGGAAAAGAATGAGCTATATTAAAAATATTTTTTTTACATCAATTTTACAGGCTAAGAACTGTTATCCTACCTCAGCTCACTTCAAAGACCTAAGGAATACTATCACCCCCAGGATGCAAGCCACAACAATATACTAACACCCTGGTGCCTACTTACTGCTAGGTGAACAGGGACAACATGTGAAAGTAAATACGCCCAACCTGTGCACCCTTATCGGGAAAAGAACCCAGGACGGTCAATACGCGAGCCGAGTGCACTGCCAGCCAAGCATTCAGTTGCCAGTATTCAAGTTATTCTAGCAACCACTCATCAATGATGCAATGCTAGGGGGAAATTACCGCCTAGCCCCCCCCCCCCCCCAAAAAAAAAAAAAGGCTAACTTCTCTGGAACAAAGATCATGCAGAACATCACATAAAATGACAATGGAACAATCTAGACTAGCATGCAGATTTTTCTGGAA
Organism: Cherax quadricarinatus; assembly: GCF_038502225.1. Lineage (NCBI taxonomy): Eukaryota > Metazoa > Arthropoda > Malacostraca > Decapoda > Parastacidae > Cherax > Cherax quadricarinatus. The sequence goes on along the minus strand of NC_091389.1, from coordinate 4,252,565 downwards.
TTTGCAGATCAATCTCCACTTAAGGGGGGTTAGAGGCCAATAAGGTACCAGGGCACAAAGATATAGGTTGAGGAGCAGGGAAAGCCATTTAAACATAGGTAACATCATAGTTATATTATAATTATCAATTTCATGGGCCAGATGAAAGGGACGAAATCAAATTTCAAACAACTGTACTCTAAGTTCAAAATGGGGAATCTTTAGTAGTTATATGCCATAGAAAGGGTTCTACATCACAGGGTTGATAGAGGGGGAATGGGAGAACATGCCATTTTTAGCAAGTCAGTACACTACACTAACTACTGACAAGGAATTTTTGCTATAAGAAAAAAAAAAATACACTGGTGGGTTTAAAGGGATGAGTCATGTGGGGATACCCAGAAATAAAAGAAAGGATGGGGTAAGGAAGAGAAAGCTCAGTATAACAACGGTGACCAGGCCCCCTCGCATAGCACAACGGTGACCAGGCCCCCTCGCATAGCACAACGGTGACCAGGCCCCCTCGCATAGCACAACGGTGACCAGGCCCCCTCGCATAGCACAACGGTGACCAGGCCCCCTCGCATAGCACAACGGTGACCAGGCCCCCTCGCATAGCACAACGGTGACCAGGCCCCCTCGCATAGCACAACGGTGACCAGGCCCCCTCGCATAGCACAACGGTGACCAGGCCCCCTCGCATAGCACAACGGTGACCAGGCCCCCTCGCATAGCACAACGGTGACCAGGCCCCCTCGCATAGCACAACGGTGACCAGGCCCCCTCGCATAGCACAACGGTGACCAGGCCCCCTCGCATAGCACAACGGTGACCAGGCCCCCTCGCATAGCACAACGGTGACCAGGCCCCCTCGCATAGCACAACGGTGACCAGGCGCATAGCACTGACCAGGCCCCCTCGCATAGCACAACGGTGACCAGGCCCCCTCGCATAGCACAACGGTGACCAGGCGACCTCGCATAGCACAACGGTGACCAGGCGACCTCGCATAGCACAACGGTGACCAGGCGACCTCGCATAGCACAACGGTGACCAGGCGACCTCGCATAGCACAACGGTGACCAGGCGACCTCGCATAGCACAACGGTGACCAGGCGACCTCGAATAGCACAATTCTATCAAAGATGAAATGAATAAAACAGAAGAGGTATGCATTTTTATATCACAAAGGAAAAAATTTTATCATGGATTGGGAATCCAATTAAAATTGCACAAGACTGAAGCAATACAGATTACACAATGTCTGAGCTGTATGTTAACAATACAGACTTTGAAGAGACTTCTGTTGGGTTTCAGGGCCACCGACAGCATACGCCGTATTGAAGAGACCTGCATGCAACAAATGTAGATACCACACTTGGTTAAACCTTTTATGTTTAAAGAGTTTTGAGAGAGTCGGTACTCTCAGAGCCCGGTCATGGGTCAGGCTCGTTTGATGCTTGCGTGGTCAACCAGGCTGTTGCTGCTGAAGGCCAGCTGCCCCAGTTAGTTAACCCTTAAACTGTCCAAACGTAGATCTACGTTTGCACGTGTAGCGCTACAAACGTAGATTTTTTTTTTTTACACAAGAAACAACTTAAAACCGAATGTAGATCTACGTTCGGAGGGCTACGCGTGTGAACATAGATCTACGTTTGGACAGTTTAAGGGTTAAATGTTTAAAATATAAAATTAGGGCTTTCCATGGGAAAGATAACTGTACATTTCCTCAGACTTAGTTAATTTACAAACTACTGTAGTGCAGGATGGCATGCAAGATACAACAATACAAGTACAGTGGACCCCCACATAACGATCACCTCCCAATGCGACCAATTATGTAAGTGTATTTATGAAAGTGCGTTTGTACGTGTATGTTTGGGGGTCTGAAATGGACTAATCTACTTCACAATATTCCTTATGGGAACAAATTTGGTCAGTACTGGCACCTGAACATACTTCTGGAATGAAAAAATATCGTTAACCGGGGGTCCACTGTATTAAATTGGGGAGTTTGTACAGTTACTATAACAGAAGGGTTGGAAAGACATGAAAAGCTGGATGAGCTAAATGCACAGCAATATTAATTTTAGCATTATCATGACTAATATTTTTGCTTGATAGGTGGCTTTCTTCTGAACATTAATTTTAGTCAGTTCTTTATCAGTTTCAAAAATTAACCAAACGAACTGAAAAACTAGTCAATTTCTACACAAAAATGTGTGAATGTAAAGGGTTAGAAAGCACAGGTATTATTGGCACTTAAATTTAACCCAGGACAAGCCAATAAAGTGAAGAGAGTTCACTTTATTGATGCAAGTTTAACCCGTAAACGGTCCAAATGTATACATACGTTTTTTTCAACATTTGAAAGTAAAGAAAGTAGATCTTTGTTTTTTTACATTGAAAATGTGTAAAAAAACTTATATCTACTTTTTTTGTTATATTTGAAAATATGTAAAAAAAAAAACGTAGATCTACTTTTGTAGCGCTACACATGTGAACGTAGATCTGCTTGGACCGTTTATGGGTTATTGAAGTACAGGTACACACAAGTACAGTGGAACCTTGGTTTTCGTATGCCGCAGTTTGAGAAAGTTCTCCAAAACGTAATTTTTGTTAATATTTTTGGGTGTATGGAACAGATTAATTGGTTCCGTTCCAGACACTGAAAATACATTTTATAGAGAATTTTCTCCAACTACGGCATACGAAAACCAAGGTTACACAGTACTAATTATCCAAAGATCCCAATGGAAATAAGCCACTGAAAATCTCTCATCTTCTATGCATCATATTTCTACTGAAAATAATTAATTTCCAGAATGTTCATCTTACAATCATTCCATAAACTTGAACTCACTTTGAAACTACGAAATTCCACTTAAGTGACGATCAATGAATTAGTATGAAATATAAACACAAAATAGTACTAGTGTTCATTTAGCTTCTTTCGTACACTTAAAAGCTACTTAATAACCAATGTCTAGTTCTTCAGTAGACGAAGACGTAGTCTGCCCAAAGTGCACCACATGCTAGTATGGGGTCTTTTGTGCGTAAGTTTATTTAGGCACAAAGTTTATTTAGGTATAAATAAGCTTATTTAGGCAGCAGGTACACACAAGTATACAGCATTAATTACCCACCAGGATAACCCCAAAGAAGTCAAAATGGCTTAAATTCATTGAGGTCCTCTACTTATTTCCATGTACACATTACCTATCTACTGCAGATTATATCAAAGCCAAGTGTTAAACCCACAAGGGCCATACAGCATACACTGCAGAAAAATTTGTATTCGCATTTACACGCATTACCGTAAGTAAAATTATGCGTACCTGGACGTAATTAAAGTTAGGCTATTTATACCTATACAAACATTCACAAGAACAGGGATAGCGGAGAGCCCAGAGCAACACTGAACGTTTGAGAGAAATAACTTTAAAAGGCAAAAGGAGTTAAGAGTCCCGAATAAGGCGACATTATTTGCACGTGCGAACTAACGTTTCCTTTAACGTAAATTTGACCAAACCTCAGTTATTTATACCTGGTAAATACGTAAATTATCCAGAAAACAAAGTCAAAGTGACCTATTTCCATTATGTTGGTTGTAAAGAGTGAACAAAGGTGCATCATCATGTAGCAGGTGTTACACAGGTGACTCAACACCTGCTGATATATAAAGTGGATCAGTAACACCCGAGTGACCTTCAACGACCTTCACTAGAATAAAGACTTTATAGGTTATCCCAGGTAGGTCACACCTGTGACTGTACCTGTGTACACCTGTACACTAATAAACTTAAAAACCAAGTTTAATTAGGTACAGGTGTACATAGGTACAATTATATAGTAAGATATGTGTAAATTACCCAGGTATGATAGTTGTACCTGTGTGCACCTGGACCCCGTGTGCACCTGGACCCCGTGTGCACCTGGACCCCGTGTGCACCTGGACCCCGTGTGCACCTGGACCCAGTGTGCACCTGGACCCAGTGTGCACCTGGACCCAGTGTGCACCTGGACCCAGTGTGCACCTGGACCCAGTGTGCACCTGGACCCAGTGTGCACCTGGACCCAGTGTGCACCTGGACCCAGTGTGCACCTGGACCCAGTGTGCACCTGGACCCAGTGTGCACCTGGACCCAGTGTGCACCTGGACCCAGTGTGCACCTGGACCCAGTGTGCACCTGGACCCAGTGTGGACCTGGACCCAGTGTGCACCTGGACCCAGTGTGCCCCAGGACCCAGTGTGCACCTGGACCCAGTGTGCACCAGGACCCCGTGTGCACCTGGACCCAGTGTGCACCTGGACCCAGTGTGCACCTGGACCCAGTGTGCACCTGGACCCAGTGTGCACCTGGACCCAGTGTGCACCTGGACCCAGTGTGTACCTGGACCCAGTGTGCACCAGGACCCCGTGTACGGGTGTACACAGATACAGGTGTGTAAATTACCCACCATAATGACCCAGAAAAGTGACTCACAGAGGTAAATAAGAACAAATGTGACATCGTTTACCAACTATCAAGTAGAGCGCTAAACACGTATGGCAAAAAAAATATTAAACAGTAAAATATGAATCTTGATCCATGACATTAAAAGAAATTACAATTTTAAGACAAATTTGCTTAATTTTACAAGTTTTTCCCATGATAATTAAGACATAATTAAGTCATTAGTTATTAAATATGGAAATAAGAGAATTAAATAACTTTAAAGTTAATTAAGTCACGAGGTGAAGGTTTAATTAGGACAGACTAACTACCCTACAAGTTAATGAAGTTAACGAGCCATTAGAGTCACTAAAAAGGATTTTTTAAATGCAAAATGTCCTAAAATGTGGTTAATAATGGCGTCATGGCGGGAGAAGTGCGTCACAGATGCCACTCCCTTACACTCACCGGCACGCGATCTGGGTACTTCTTGCGGATCTTCTCTCCCTCCGTCCGTCGCTTCTCGAACGGATGTTCCTCCTTGTACTGCCACTTCATGCTGGCTGCTGCACACAAGTGTGTAACGAGGGTATAATGTTCACCTCCTGGTGAGTGACGATGATCAACTGCGTCTGAAGCTTCCTCACCTCGGCTCGATAAACACAAACTATAGATACTTCAACTCTTTTATATGTACGATCTAAATCTATTAAATTAGAATCTAATACCTTTAAACTCTAATTTTAAGCAATTCGATTCTTTTTATGGAATTTTGTAAACAAAATCCTCTATAGTAACGGGGTATTTATGTCATCTATTGTAATGATGTTTGACAACAAAGGCCGCGTAACAACTCTTTAATCCGCGACATAAACTAGTTCTCCCTTATTTTTGCCTCCCATTACCTAAATACCCATTAACATCACCTCTAATCACCATTTACACACTCATTTACCACTTCCAAACTGCAAAATGTTAATAAAAATGGCTGGAAGTATAAATTACCCCACCACACGTAATGTCCCATGACAGTGACGTCACTGGTAATTTACCAGCTGATTCCTTAACAAATTAACTTTCCCTTTATTTAAGGTCATTAAATGGCCTTAAATGGCTTAATTTGATGCCTTTTATGTCATCACTTCTTCTTCTTCTTCTTCTTCTTCTTCTTCTTCGTTTTTCTTCTTCTTCGTTTTCTTCTTCTTCTTCTTCTTCTTCTTCTTCTTCTTCTTCTTCTTCTTCTTCTTCTTCTTCTTCTTCTTCTTCTTCTTCTTCTTCTTCTTCTTCTTTTCTTCTTCTTCTCGTCGTCTTCTTCTTTTCTTCTTCTTTTTCTTCTTCTCGTCTTCTTCTTCTTCTTCTTCTTCTTCTTCTTCTTCTTCTTCTTATTCTTCTTATTCTTCTTCTTCTTCTTCTTCATCTTCTTCTTCTTCTTCATCTTCTTCTTCTTCTTCTTCTTCTTCTTCTTCTTCTTCTTCTTCTTCTTCTTCTTCTTCTTCTTCTTCTTCTTCTTCTTCTTCTTCTTCTTCTTCTTCATCTTCTTCTTCTTCTTCTTCTTCTTCATCTTCATTTTCTTCTTCTTCTTCTTCTTCTTCATCTTTGTCTTCTTCTTCTTCTTCTTCTTCTTCTTCTTCTTCTTCTTCTTCATCTTCTTCTTCTTCTTCTTCTTCTTCTTCTTCTTCTTCATCTTCTTCTTCTTCCAAATCTTTCAGTGGGCTGCAGAAAACAATATGAAGTTCAACGATGAGAAATTTCAATTACTCAGATATGGTAAACACGAGGAAATTAAATCTTCATCAGAGTACAAAACAAATTCTGGCCACAAAATAGAGCGAAACACCAACGTCAAAGACCTGGGAGTGATCATGTCGGAGGATCTCACCTTCAAGGACCATAACATTGTATCAATCGCATCTGCTAGAAAAATGACAGGATGGATAATGAGAACCTTCAAAACTAAGTATGCCAAGCCCATGATGACACTCTTCAGGTCACTTGTTCTATCTAGGCTGGAATATTGCTGCACACTAACAGCACCTTTCAAGGCAGGTGAAATTGCCGACCTAGAAAATGTACAGAGAACTTTCACGGCGCGCATAACGGAGATAAAACACCTCAATTACTGGGAGCGCTTGAGGTTTCTAAACCTGTATTCCCTGGAACGCAGGAGGGAGAGATACATGATTATATACACCTGGAAAATCCTAGAGGGACTAGTACCGAACTTGCACACGAAAATCACTCACTACGAAAGCAAAAGACTTGGCAGACGATGCACCATCCCCCCAATGAAAAGCAGGGGTGTCACTAGCACGTTAAGAGACCATACAATAAGTGTCAGGGGCCCGAGACTATTCAACTGCCTCCCAGCACACATAAGGGGGATTACCAACAGACCCCTGGCAGTCTTCAAGCTGGCACTGGACAAGCACCTAAAGTCAGTTCCTGATCAGCCGGGCTGTGGCTCGTACGTTGGTTTGCGTGCAGCCAGCAGCAACAGCCTGGTTGATCAGGCGCTGATCCACCAGGAGGCCTGGTCACAGACCGGGCCGCGGGGGCGTTGACCCCCGAAACTCTCTCCAGGTAAACTCCAGGTACCTTACCCGTGACAGACTCCGAATTTACCCTTCTGCATGCCTGCACTTCCGCCATATACCATATCCCACATACCCTGATTTTGTCAACCACTGTCCATCCTAACCCCATCCCCAGGCCCCCCCCTATCCAATTACCTACCTCTAGTAACCTTGATTTCACCGTATTAACTCTCATTCCAGTATTCATACCAAACATCTGAATCACTCTACCCACCCTCCTTACCTCCTCCTTACCCCTTAGCAAAACAGTAGTATCATCCACATACCAAACGATGCCCCCTTTGCATCCCCCTTCCATCTCCTGTTTGTCCCTCACCCTCTCAACAGACTCATAAAAAGGATTTTTTTTTTTATATTTTATTTAAATAACTGCTTATACATAATACATTGTATGACTTACAAAACAAACCACGGTGAAATATAAAATAAATGGTACATACAGTGAACTTTATACCTCTCCGAACATGAAATTAAACACCAACATTACAAACTAGTCAATAAAACCAACCACATCCACTGTAACTTTATAGAAGTACTTAGTATTGATGACAATACATACATACACATACATATATATACACATATATATATACATATACACATACATATATATACACATATACACACACACACATACATATATATAAATTAAATTAATATACAACTCAGATCGGTATACAGAAAAAATACATATAGTTTACTTGCATGTCACAAGTACTTGGCTAAACAGGAGCACCAGACCTAACACATACACCACAATATTGAAAACCCAACCTTCCACATCCTTACAATACAGAATTTTATAAACAGAGCAAATACAATAATGATTATAGTATAAAATTAAAAACCATACTAGATATTACAAAACCTCTAGTACACAATCCCGGTACATTTTAAGAACACCATAGATCAAGGCCATATTACAACCATATACATAACCCCACAACCATATACATAACCTATAAACCCTCCTTTTATAATAATCATTATTGCCAGTGCAGACACAGCTGACACTTCTACCCCCCCCTCCCCGTATGAACAGTCACCGTTCTAAATAACATACATTGAATTATCCTAATGAAAGGTCATACCCTGACCTCATCAAAACCTAAAAGTTGGTAGTGCATGAACAAGACAAAAACACAAAATTTACAGACTCAAACAGATATGAAACATTACATTCATATACACCTACACTGTAAAAAGTAGAAGAATATACACCACCGATATGATATCAAATATTAATGTTAACCATGAATTACAAAACATTCAAAATCTTGCATATAGTGAAGTTCACACTCAAAATGCAAGATAATACACCACTTGCCACATTAGCGGTACAATACTAGGCTATGTAAATTATTTAAAAAACCCGAGACTAAATAAAAAGAGTAATAAGAATAAGAGCTGTAATGTGCCAGTCCCAAAAGAAACGACACGTATCTCAGAAAAATTTTGTGTTGATACCAACGTGCCAATCTAATTACTTAAAAACGAGATCCTAAGGGCTCGGTATCCTGGCTTTCAAGGAAATTTTAAACCCAGTGAACATAACCATCAGGCTTAGAAATGTAACCCTGGAAACCACACTTATATCTCACTATGACAAACATTCTCGTGAAACATGGCTTACCATCTATACCTAATTCTCACTACCTTCCTCTTACACACTACATCAGTTCCAGATAAACCAAAAACCCCCCCCCCCCCCTTTACATCCCCCCATAAGGAGACCACTCCTTTGTCCATCCTCAGGGACCCCGCCTAAGGGACTTATATTCGTCTCTCGACCTCCGGGGAGAGAGGACGCACGCCTAGTAGCTACACCTGCCCTCTGGTGGTGACCTTTAGCAACTAGAAGACAAAATGGCGTACCGAGTGGGACAGCGGATTAACACTGTTTGTATACAGCTGATACGTGGCACACTTACTGGAACAACGATGCATACATTGCTGCCTGCTATCATCAGGGACGCCTATGGTGTCCCCAACGAGGAAGTTTATGGTGTTGCCTTAAATGGGATGACCAGAGTATTCCTGAAACTGAATCATACCGGCGTCTACGACAGACTTGTTGAAGAGTATCAGGAGAGGAAGGTGACAGTGAACTCGGCAGTGGAGGTTGTTCTGCATGACGTATCCAGGTACTATACGTGGGTGAAGGTGAGAAATGTCCCTTTCGAGGCGACGGCGTATAGTATACAGGAGGTATTCCATAACTACGGAAAAGTCCATTCGGCAACGATGGGAGTATGGACAGAGGGGCCATATAAGGGAAGACCTGAGGGCTCTTATACCCTCAAAATGACGTTGGCTAGGCCTATACCGTCCTATGTCATGCTGGTGGAGTCCAGGACGCAAGTCTTTGTACACTATGCCGGCCAGAGAAAGACCTGTCGACTATGTAGCTCATATGAACATATGGCAGCACAGTGTCCTAGAAGGCAGCCTACCAGGGCTCCTGGTACGTTGGCAGTGGAGCAGAGACCATGTGAGTTGATGCCTGAGTTGGTAGAGGAGGAAGCAGTGACGAGTGGTAGATGGAGTGAAGAAGTAGAACGGGAAGTATCGACGGTCGGTACCTGTGTTACCCTCCCGGAGGTGACAGGGGAGGGGCCCCCATCGCCTGAGGGACGGGTGGACGTGGAAGAGTCTACCCAGGAGAAGTTGCTGGAAGCGGTTCTGCAGGAGTTTTTCGACGAGAAGGTGGCCGGGGAGGATGGTCCTGAGAAGTCAAGTGAGATACAGCTGATGGTTGAGCAGCAGGGACAGGTGAAGGGTCCGAGGAATGACAGAGAGGACATGGAAGTGGTGGTGGAAGTCCATCAGGAGGACGTGCAGGACGTAGATTTGTGTGTGAGTGAGAGCTCACGAAAAAGAACTGCGGGTGCTTTTGACCTCGATGAGGTTTTAACACCTGGGCAGAGACCCGGGAAGAAGTCATGGGTAGTTGTAGGGGAAAAGGCAAGCAGGGGAGGGGGTGTACCGGGGAAGATCAGTGGGGGGGGGGCAAGGAGGGGCTGGTGGACAGGTTAGAAAAAAGGATAAAAATGGTACAGGTACTGAGAAAGGTGAAGTGAGTAAGATACAGCGGCATAGGGGTAAGCCCCCTCTTCTGGCAAATTCAAGTGTGTCACAATAAATGTCAATGGGCTTAAATCTGAGGTAAAAAGGGTTTGGTTAGAGTGGTTTTTACGAAGGTTTGATGTGGATGTATGTTTTTTGCAGGAGCATAACCATAGGTTAGGGAGTGAATTGAGTTTGAGGGGTTATAAAATGTTTGTCAGTAATGCTTTGCAATTAAAAGGAGGGGTAGCAGTAGCTGTAAAGGAGACCAGCCCATTGCGTGTCATGGGTTGGGAGGAGGGGGGAGGGGGGAGGGTTGTAAGGGTAGATGGGCACTGGGGGGTGGGGAGAGTATGTTTCATTGGTGTATATATGCCGGCATGTAACAATGTTAGAGTCAAAGTTGATTTTGTACGTGATGTTTTGATGTATTATTTGCGAGGTTTACCTTCTATAACTGTACTTGGAGGTGACTGGAACTGTGTGATTAGGTATGGTGATGTGTCGCCGAGGGGGGCAGGATGTGTTTTAGGTGCGCTAAGGGATGTGTTAAGGGATGTAGGAGTTGTAGATGTGGTGGGTAGGGGGGAGTATGGGGTGGAGCACACGTTCATTCGTGGGAATTATGGGGCGAGGTTAGATAGGATATATGTGATGCAGGGGATTGGTGTGGAGAGAGTGAGGGCTTTTGATGTCGGTTTTTCGGATCACAGGGCGGTGATAGCTGATCTGCGGGTGGATGGTATAGTACGCATATATGCTGGGTATTGGAAATTGAATGTGAGGCTTCTGCAGGAGGGGGATGAAGGCTCATCCTTTGAGGAATGGTGGAGACATTGCTGGGAGGGTAGGGATGGTGGGATGGATTTGCTTGACTGGTGGGAGATGCGGGCAAAGACAGCAATAGCAGAGTTTTTTAGGATACGTGGAAAGGAACAGGCAAGGTGGAGATATGGTTTGCAAAACTACCTGGAGGGACAGCTGAATGCTGTTTACGACGGGGGGGGAAGGGAAGATGTGCGAGGTGAGGTGGATGGCTTAAGGAGTAGGATTGAAGGATTGCATAATGAAAGGTTTAACGCGATTAGAGTTAGGGCAGGATTAGAGGAGGTGTTAAAGGGTGATCGACCATCAGGTTATGTCCTGAGAAAATTTAGGGAAAGGCAGATGGTGACTACCATAGCGCATCTAGTGGTCGCTGATGGGGGGGGAGGATATGTGGTGGGTCAAGGTCTTACTGATACAGATGATATTAGTGGTTATGCTGATTATTGGTTTAGGGAGAAATGGAGGAGGAACAAGGAAGTTGTCAGTGAGGAGGTATTTGGGGTTATGCAGAATACTATTGTATTGGGACAAGAGGAACGGGAAATGCTGGAGGGTAGTATTAGTGAGGAGGAGGTGGGGGAGGCGGTTTACGGGATGAGTCAGGGTAAGACGCCGGGCATTGATGGAATACCGAATGATTTTTATAGAGTTTATTGGGAATGCATTAGGTATGGGTTAGTGGAAGTCTTGAATCATATGTGGAGCAGTGGGAGGATGGGGAAGACCCAGAAAACAGGGATCGTTGTGTTGGTGCCGAAGAAGAAGGATGGGAAAGTATTGAATGATTATAGAGCAATATCCTTAATGTGTGCAGATTATAAAATTTATGCTAAAATTCTGGGCAATAGACTGAAGAAGGTTCTAGGATCAGTGGTACATGGGGGACAGTTTGGCATTCCGGGAAGAAGTATGAGGGACGGGCATAGTCACATAAGGGATTTTATTGAGGACTGCACCGGAGGGGGAATACTTGGATTAGATTGGGCTAATGCGTATGATTGTGTGAATAGGGATTTCTTAAAAGTTTGTTTGGAACAGTTGGGTTTGGGGGAGAAGGTGGTGAGATGGGTGCAAACCTTGTATGAGGGAGCAGTTATTAGGGTACAGGTTAATGGTAAGTTGGGGGACCCAGTACTGATGGAGAGAGGTTTGAGGCAGGGCTGTCCACTCTCTCAGTTATTGTTTGCCTGCGTACAGAATCCATTTTATGGGCTGGTGGATGAGGTGATGAATGAACATGGGATTAGGGGGGGTGGGCGGGGGGGGGATTGTGGGGTACGTAGATGATACTACTGTGCTGGTAAGGCATGAGGAAGATCTAAGGAAAGTTGGTGGAATCATTCAGATTTTTGGGGACGCCACGGGTATGAGAGTTAATTTAATGAAGTCGAGACTATTAGAGGTGGGGGATTGGGTGGGAGGGGGCTTGGGGGAGGGTTTGGGATGGTCAGTAGTGGACAGAATTAAGGTTTGTGGAATATGGTACATGGCGGAAGTGCAGGAGAGTAGGAAGATAAATTCGGAATTAGTTACGAGCAGGGTTTTGGGTAGGCTAGGTGGCTTAAGGGCTAGGGACGTAACATTACAGCAGAGAGTTTTAGTGGTCAACTCTCTGGTTTACAGTAAGGTGTGGGGAGTGGCTGAGGTGTTCCCTTTAAGAGCAGAGGATATTGCAGAAATCCAGAGGAAGGTTCTAAGGTATGTGTGGGGGTTTGGGAGGGCATGGTTGAGCAAGGACGTGGTGATGACGGAGGGGAGACGTGGGGGTCTTGGCCTGATGTCATTGGGTCATAGAGTAATGGCTTTATATATTAAACAAAGATATATCCGGACTGGGGGGAACAGAGGAGTCAGGGTAGGTAGGGTAATGGAGGATGCACGAAGATGGTGGTGTGGAAGGGATTTGCGGTATTGTGAGGATATGTTGAGGGTTTTATTACATGTTAAACAGGTGTCCACGTTAAAGGTCAAACGAATGGTGGGTGCTGTGGTAGGCAAGGGTGTCTTACAGGGACTTGCTGTATATCCAACATATGACTGGATAAGCATATGGAGGAAGTTTGGCTTGCTTAGAATAACAGCGAGGGTACGAGAGTTAGTATATCGTTTTCTGATGGGAATATTGGCCTCTAGGGATGTGTTATATAAAATGGGTCTTGTGAGAGAGGACTCATGCTTGCATTGTGGGGACATCGAAACGGCTTTTCATGCGGTATATTTTTGTCCCTCTTTGGAGGGGGTGAGGTTATGGATGGTGAGAGTTATCAGACTTTTGGGGGGGGGGGGCAATGGCCATTCCTACGGGCCTTAATGTTGGATGTAACTGGGGTGCCGGGTGATGTGGGTAGAGCCTTAATGTATGTTATGACGGATTATTTACATGTATCTTGGGGGATGAGGGAGGTTAGGGGAGAGTTGAGGATAAAAGCGTTAGCAGCGAGATTTTATAGAACTATGTGTAGGAATAGGCAAGTCTATGGTGGGAGGTGGGTAGTTAGCTTTTCGGAGGGTTACCGGAATCTCACTGTGGGGGGCCTTCTCCTCATGAACCCAGGGGGCGGGCAAAGGGTTGGTCTCCTACCGGGGGACACATGAGGGTGGGTTGGTTTAGGCTTCTTTGTAGTGTGGATGTTTACCTGGAGTTTACCTGGAGAGAGTGGATTTTCCAGGTGTATATAATCATGTATCTCTCCCTCCTGCGTTCCAGGGAATACAGGTTTAGAAACCTCAAGTGCTCCCAGTAATTGAGGCGTTTTATCTCCGTTATGCGCTGAAAGTTCTCTGTACATTTTCTAGGTCGGCAATTTCAACTGCCTTGAAAGGTGGGAGGGTTATGAATGAGTGGTAGGGAGATGAATGAGGATTTGGAATCTATGGTTATGTTCACTGCATACAGGATAACCTTAAAAACCATGATGACTAAACCTTGGGATCTCGGGTTTAGAGCAGAATGATGTTAAGATAAGCACACAAGTTAACTTGATCGTTGTATAACTTATGTTTGTGAAGTGCTGTGACCCAGCACAGTTGCTTTGTGGGAAAAATTTTCTGCTATGTATATATGAAATCATGATCTTTGGTTTAGTCAATTTTATAATCACATATAATGACACCTTTTTCTATGTACCTAATCATGTTATGTAATGATATATGAATTATAATGAATAGTGAGGTATTAGGTTAGGAGTGGACAATTTTATTGTGCGATGCCCTTAATGGGGTTTCTGTGAGATTGTTAATTGGTTTTGTTCAATGGTGTTATTGGGGAAAAAACAAGGATGGAACATGTACGAACTTGTATGTCAATATTTTTAATTATGACTACTGTATGTGCATGAGGAATTTTTATTCCCATGATAACGCTCAGTATAATAACATTGATAATAGGGAAAAGGGGGGGGGGGGGGGGGTAGTATGTGCCGGCACGAAGTAAGTGCGGCGAGTCTTTAGGCAATGAGAATTATAATTATATGCTAATTATTTGTTTATATATTATCTGTTAGACTGTTTATATAAAAAAAAAAAAAAAAAAAAAAAAAAAAAAAAAAAAAAAAAAAAAAAAAAAAAAAAAAAAAAAAAAAAAAAAAAAAAAAAAAGAAAAAAAAAAATCAGCAATGATGTACTAGTGTTTCAAATAGGGAGATAAGGTTTTTATGTCCTGTAACTAGACAGTTTTGATACCTTATGTTAGGATTTTGTTAGTTGTATGGGTTGTACTTGCGTATATAATGTTATGTCTTTTACTTGAGGGTGTTTCCTGCCCAGTGTTTATGTGGGGAGTTTCATTGTGATATGTACCAATGTAATGTTTATTGTAGGCTTTGGTTTGCCTAATGTTTAAATTAATGTTCTGTATAATTTTAATTTTTGTATGTTAAATAATATTTATTGTGCACTTTGTGCAAGGGGTCTAATTGTACAGAGTTGTGGGGGATTTATGTGGACACAGACATAAAATTTTGAGTTTTTGGTTTTTGCTAATTTTTTTTTGTTCGGTGATGGAGCTCTCTCGCTCTTTATTATGTTAAGAGTTTCCTGCTATTTGCGGGAAGTATTATGTGGTATGTCTTTGCAATTTTATTGTAGGGTTAGCCTTTGTTTAATTATTGTAATGTATAATTTTATCCTTCGTATGCTGCATCATATCATCTGTGTACTTTGTGCAAGGAGGTCTTACTGTACTGTATAACAGGCAGGATTTGTAGGTTTAGAATTTGTTGATGTTTTTTCTGAGCAGGTGTTATCCTGTTCGTTTCATTGTTCGGTGATGGTATATCCTTTAATACAATATGAATGTAACACTTGTGGTATGCTATGGGGTTGATGGTAGGTCATTGGATTTGCAAACGGTTAATTATTGTGTTCTTTTATTTATTTATATCTTGTACTGTGTCCTTTTAAATAAAAATATAAAAAAAAAAATCAACGCCCCCGCGGCCCGGTCTGTGACCAGGCCTCCTGGTGGATCAGCGCCTGATCAACCAGGCTGTTGCTGCTGGCTGCACGCAAACCAACGTACGAGCCACAGCCCGGCTGATCAGGAACTGACTTTAGTTGCTTGTCCAGTGCCAGCTTGAAGACTGCCAGGGGTCTGTTGGTAATCCCCCTTATGTGTGCTGGGAGGCAGTTGAACAGTCTCGGGCCCCTGACACTTATTGTATGGTCTCTTAACGTGCTAGTGACACCCCTGCTTTTCATTGGGGGGATGGTGCATCGTCTGCCAAGTCTTTTGCTTTCGTAGTGAGTGATTTTCGTGTGCAAGTTTGGTACTAGTCCCTCTAGGATTTTCCAGGTGTATATAATCATGTATCTCTCCCTCCTGCGTTCCAGGGAATACAGGTTTAGAAACCTCAAGCGCTCCCAGTAATTGAGGTGTTTTATCTCCGTTATGCGCGCCGTGAAAGTTCTCTGTACATTTTCTAGGTCGGCAATTTCACCTGCCTTGAAAGGTGCTGTTAGAGTGCAGCAATATTCCAGCCTAGATAGAACAAGTGACCTGAAGAGTGTCATCATGGGCTTGGCCTCCCTAGTTTTGAAGGTTCTCATTATCCATCCTGTCATTTTTCTAGCAGATGCGATTGATACAATGTTATGGTCCTTGAAGGTGAGATCCTCCGACATAATCACTCCTAGGTCTTTGACGTTGGTGTTTCGCTCTATTTTGTGGCCAGAATTTGTTTTGTACTCTGATGAAGATTTAATTTCCTCATGTTTACCATATCTGAGTAATTGAAATTTCTCATCGTTGAACTTCATATTGTTTTCTGCAGCCCACTGAAAGATTTGGTTGATGTCCGCCTGGAGCCTTTCAGTGTCTGCAATGGAAGACACTGTCATGCAGATTCGGGTGTCATCTGCAAAGGAAGACACGGTGCTGTGGCTGACATCCTTGTCTATGTCGGATATGAGGATGAGGAACAAG